>NC_034602.1:88223339-88256257 GCF_900095145.1 Mus pahari
GGGGGGGGGTAGGCAGGCAGACAGACATCTTCCCACAGACTAACCAACTTGCAGGTCTTGCAGGGAACCTCAGAGTTACTTCTTTCAAGAGTCGCCCCTGTGCTGAAGGTCTCTGAGTTACTAACTGTGCTGGTTGGAATGAAAATGTCCCCCATTGGTTCATAGGGTTAGGAGGTGTGACCTTGTAAGGAAGTGTGTCACTGGGGGTGGGCTTTGGGGTTTCAGAAGGCCAAGCCTCTTCCAGCTCCTGATGGATCTGGCTGCAGAGCTCGCGGCTCCTACTCCAGCGCCAGGTCTGCCTGGGTGCCACCATGATGACAATGGACAAAACCTCTGAAACAGTAAGCCAGACCCAATTAAATGCTTTCCTTTATTAGAGTTGCCATGGTCATGTGTCTCTTCACAGCGATGGGACACTGACTAAGGCACTAAGCACTGCTCTAAGTGACCCCCGTAAACCTGAGCTCACTAAGCTAGACCTAGATGAAGTATTGCCTCTGGCCTATCCCCAATGCCTTACCTGGAGCAAACAGATGCTTGTTCGCATCTCCCTGGGGGATAAAATCACACAACAGTATCCTCTCCCCATTTTTATACAATGTACACATATGTATTGGGTATGTGTTTTAATTTGTGGAACTAAAATTCAAAACTTCATTAAGTCTACTTTTCCAGTGGTAAAATTTCTTTCCAAATAAGCCTCAAAGCAGGAAGAGAATCTAATTACTGGAAGTTTCTGCTTTAGCAAGGTTCTTGTGAGCTAAGGCTTACTATAAATAAAAATACAATCAATAACTCATTAATATCTGTCAAGCAAAATCAAAGGCAGAAACTGCAAACGCAGGTGTGACTTCGCAGCTCAGGGGCTCGGTAATGAGCTATGAAGACCTCCTCTTCCCCGAGAGGCCACGCGTCCACCCCACATTGGGGATTCGCGTAAGAAGCCACAGCCACATCTGTTCAGTGACACACACTCTACCTGCCACTTGCATTCTGGAAACCGTTCCAGGAAAGGTTTAGGTCTCACAGTGTGACTGCAGCCTTACAGGGCTCTCGGGAGCAGGCAGGCAGTCAGACTGCCTCTGAGAGTCCTGGATAAGTTAATGTGGGGGTCTCCCAAATGCAGAGTGGCCAGAGTTTCCCTGCCTTTTCAGCCCTGGCTGGGAGCAGCTTTGAGGACACCAGCGGCTACATTCTGTTCAGGCTCCCGTCTTCAGGGCTGCAGTTGTCTGCCTTGCTACGGCAATGAACCTGAAGCTGGTCTCTGTGGCTTCACACTCATAAGCACTTCAATCGCCGTGATAAGTCTCAAGTTTAAGATGCCCCCGATGATGGTGATTCACTCTCCCTACTGAGCCGGGCTTGGCTCTCAGGTTTGCACTCACAGCAGCCACTGCAGTCTTAGAAGGAAAAGATGTAGACGGTTCTGGGATTTTCTCTGAAGTATCTGTAGAAATCCGGTGTCAAGAGGCTTTTTGTGATTCTCTAGTTGACTCAGAGAGGATCTTGAACAGAGACACTCTTGAGAAAGCACTTACTGGGAAGGACAGGGGCGCACAGGCACAGACAGAGCAAGTTCTTCAGCCGCTTCACACAGGCAAGCTGGAGGCTTCCTTGGCTGGAAGAGGTCCTTAAAGAGTCAAAGAATAACATGGAGTCAGAGTGAGAGCAGCCATTCCAGGCTACCTGTGTGGGGAACAGTCCTCAGAACCTCCCAGTGTCAGCCCCACCTTCTTCCTCTGCTTCCTGGGAATTTTCCATACAACTTAGACCTGCTTCTGTCACTCAGAACCCTGACTTTTCTGCGTGTTCCTTTCTATGCAATCACTCCAATCTCTCAGTGTTTATTTAAATGTTCTAAATGTTACTGGGGTTGAACATAACCAGAAACTCCATCCATCCTTATGCAGAGAAAGAGTATTGCTACACATATCGATTTTCTAAACATTCCAATCCAAAACTTGTATTAAGTCCTTTAATTCTCATGTGCGTGTAACTTGTATATGCATGTATATGTTGATATCCGTATGTGTGGATATGACTTGTATATGCATATATATGTTGATATCTGCATGTATATACATGACTTGTATATGCATATATATGTTGATATCCATATGTGTGGATATGACTTGTATATGCATATATATGCTGATATCCATATGTGTGGATATGACTTGTATATGCATATATATGTTGATATTGGCATGTATATACATGACTTGTATATGCATATATATGTTGAAATCTGTATAGGTGACTTGTATGTGCATATATATATATATATATTGATATATTGATATCTGCATGTGTGTGTGACTTGTATCTTGTATATGTACATATATATTGGCATCTCTCTGTGTATATGACCTCTATGTGTATATGTATTTCAGTATCTGTGTGTATATGTATGATGTTTCTCTGTGTGTGTGTGTGTGTGTGTGTGTGTGTGTGTGTGTGTGTGTGTGTACTCCAGGCTAGCTGGCCTATGAGCTTCCTATGATTTTTCTGTGTTACATGTCTCACAAGGTACACTAGGATTACAAATGCCTGTTCTACTAAAAAAAAAAAACAAAAAACCGAAAACCAAACAAACAACTCCCAGCTCCAACGGCAGATGGCTGACTTCATGAGGCCTAATGCTGAGTCTGGAGCCTGCCTACTCTGTGAAATTGGCCAAGTAAAGCAATGTCTCTGAAACCCCATGGAAACTACAGACAAGGGTAATACAGCAGCAGCCAGTAAGAACTCACAAGAAACAAAAGATGGGACCCTATCCTAAGCCAGAAAATCAGACATTTGAACACCAATGCTTTGCTATTCAATACAGTTAGGATCTCAGCTTACGGCTGACCTTGTGACTTTAACTTCTAACCTAGGAGGGGCTCAAAGGAGAATTCCAAGTACTGTCCTTTCCTCCACTGTCAGAGGCTCCCCACACTGTCAGAGGCTCCCCACACTGTCAGAGGCTCCTCCACTGTCAGAGGCTCCCCACACTGTCAGAGGCTCCCCACACTGTCAGAAGATCCCCACACTGTCAGAGGCTCTTCACACTGTCAGAGACTCCCCACACTGTCAGAGGCTCCCTGAACTGTCAGCTTCTCCCTCTACCTTCAGCCCTTCCCGGTCTGTCAGCCCCCAGTCACCCCTCACCCCCTCAGCTCTCTACCGCTGCCAGCTGTCATTTCTCATTGAGACAGAAGTCCCTTCTGCTCTGTCTGCTGTGTCACACACAGTTCTGAGTAACTGCCTGAGGTCAGCGCCTTCCTTCCTACAGAACGAAGTTCTGAGTAGCTCTGATCATCGGGCATCTCTGCCTTTTGCCAACCTATGCTCTGAATGAGTGAGAGTGCCATCTATCTCACATCAGCACGAGATGGTTTTTATAAGAAAAAAACATGCCCTTTATACAGAAAAATTTGTGCATCTCATATATAAGGAACGATGCACACTCTTGCAATCCCCCTGCTCCAGGGGCACGAGGATCAGAGATCCTTCCTCTGCTACTGGTGAGTGTGAACTCAGCTATATGAGACCCTGTCTATGGAAAGGGAGGGAAGAAAAAGGGAAGGAAAGGGGAAGGAGGGGACAGAGAGAGGAAGGGAGAGAATTTATGCACCTGTAAGCTATAGCCTCAAAGTGGTGCCACTCACCCAGTGCAGGTACAAGAACTTGAGCTGAACAAATGACTGTGTCTCACAGAAACATGCACACATATTCACAGAAAGTGTAGTTTTCCTCTTACACCCCAAACTCCTGTAAGTTATGTCAGACCTGAGGCTATATGCAAAGGGCAAAGGACTGATGGGATGTCACCGTTTGGCGATGAAGTGCTCGCTCACGCATGGGTGGTTTGTGGGGTGGAGGAGAGAGAGCACTCACTAACTCACCTGTTGCCGCTCAGAGCCCCTAACACCAGGCCCAGCTGTGCAGCCTCTTCCCCCAGAGGACAGGGTTCAATTTTTTTTAATTAATCACCCCATTCATTTATATCTCAAATGACATTCCACTTCCCAGTAACCCCTCCACAAAACCCACATCCCACATCTGCCCTCTCTCCCCTCCCCTTTGCCTCTATGAGGGTGCTTCCCCGCCCACCCTCTCCTGCCACACCACTCCAGCATCCCCCTATGCTGGGGCATCAAACCTCCACAGGACCAAGAGCCTCCCCTCCCATTGTGTCAGACAAGACTGTCCTCTGCTACATATGTATATGAAGACATGGATTCCTCCCTGCACACTCCTCGGTTGGTGGTCTAGACCCTGAGAGCACTGGGTAGTCCGGCCAGCCAGTGTTGTTCTTCCTATGGGGTTGCAATCCCCCTCTGCTCCTCCAGTCGTTCTGCCAGATCCCCCACCAGGGTCCTGGAGCTCAGTCTAATGGTTGGCTCCAAGCATCCACGTCTGCATTGGTCAGTTGCTGGCTGAACCTCCCAAGGACAGTCCCTTCAAGGTTCTGCTTACCAGACATCCTACTCTGCCCTCATGAAATGATGTTCCTGCACCATGCATTCTACTAACATATCCTACTCTAACCTTGACTTAAATTCAGCCCTACAATTGCTCTGACTCCACAACCTGCCAAGGCCTTTGGCCTGCATGATGACCTGCCTCTTCTTGCCCTGCTGCCTGGAACATCAAGCTTTATCTCCTGCTCTCCACTAAAGAATCCTTACTTCCCGCTTGCTCCCTACTTCAGTTTCCCTGTGATAAGCCTCACGCTGGCATTGTGGCTGACTGAGCACTATACAGCCCACCTTCTTTGAATCTCTAAACTGAGAAGTCAGCTGGGCCCCAGTTCCCAGAGCATAACCAAGAGAACTGGGCCAGTACTTAATTCTAACCCTGCTGTGTCATACATTGTAGGCAGTGGGTGTTCAATTAATGCTGCTATCTATATGAAATCTTAAATGTTGAGAACATTGATTTTCACCTAAAATCAGAAATTGGCTGGGCAGAAGGAAGCCAACCCTATCCCGAAATAGTCATGCAATCAGCAGAAATTTCTACTACATCAATCAAAAGGGTTCACAGCAAGTAGTCAGTGACCCGAGTAAAGTGACCTTCACGCTCCCTCCCACTCCTGCCCCACTCCATATTCTTGTTAGCTTCGGCTGATTGATGGCTTCCAGAAAAAGATGATCCATCACTGTTTAGATGAGCGAAGCTTCTGCCAGGATGTGTAGGTCATTCCTGCCTGTTGTAAAAGTGAGACAAAATATGAAGTCTAAAGGAATGCTAACTCGTGGGAAATAAAGAAAAGGGCTCAGCAGAGTGCGGTGTTGCCAGGTACCAGTGAAATTAATGTGGGTGGAAGATGGATGGATCTGCTTCCGTAAACAAAGCATAATATAAAAAAATGGTCGTATTACAAACACATTATAAGGCATAGGGAATGGTTTGAATTCACACCAGCAAACACACACCACCAGAATACCAACTGGGGAAAATCGGTGCCTACGACAGGTGCCTACCACTTAGAGTGCACTCTGGCAAACTCTGGCAAACGCCAGGCTGTGTGCCGGCTCCTTCCTATGATGTCAGACCCAATCCTTCTTACTGATGAAAGTCAAACTATGGGGTTTGGAGTTTGGGTTTGTTTGGGGCGATTTTTGTTTGTTTTGTTTTGTTTTTGTAAAACTGAGAACCCTTTTCTGGTCACGCCAAGAGCTTTGAAATGTGAACTCCAGATCCAAGTCAGAGGTTTAGTCTAATGCTCATACTCTTACCTCTGTATGCAGGTCTCCCTTTGTCTCAAACTTTCAGAAATGGGGAACAGGTTTAACTAATGATGGCTATGAGAATTAAAAGATGAGTCTGAGACTTGTATCCTAGTGGTGCTTACAGAATGAGAGGGCAGCATTGCTCTCTACAGTGACTCTCACAATGCCTAGACGCTGTGACACACTCAGGCAAAGAAGTGGTCTTGAGTGTGCACAGCAGCACATCATGTTTTGAATGACAAAACGGTTGGGAGACTGTCAGTTCTTCCTAAGAGATTTCAAGAATTTTGCATCATTTCAATAAAATATATATCATTCTTCTCAAAGCCAGACAAGTTAATTACATATTTTATTTGAAAGAACAAGTAAGAGTAACCATGGAAACAGTAAAACAGTATGGAGGGAGACGAGCCCCTCTGGATATTAAAGTGTGTTGGGAAGCCTTCACTGTGAGCAGGATGGCTGACAGATGGACCAAGGGATGGGAAAATGAAACTCCCAAATACACCAGACTGCACATGGTGGCTTAGGATGTCACAAAGGCTGCGTATCTCAAATCAGAAGAGAAAAATGGACTGATGAACAGCTGGCTAGTTATGTAGAGGGATCACACTGAAGCCAGTTCTCGCAAGACACGCTAGCATTAACTCCAAATGAGTCTGAACATTAAGTAAATAAACTGCATAAATAGGAGGAAGAAGTCAACAACTGCTTTCCTTCCTGTGACTTCGGAGATCAATTTCAGCACACAGAGGTTAAAATATTTTTGTAAAGATAACATTATTAAAATCAAACAATAAACAGGGATTTTGGTAGAAGATTTACCAATTAAGCCTTTTACAACATGTTCCCATCCCTAATAACTCTCGATGTGAAAATGGGCACATGATACTTACTATTCACAGAAAAAAGAAAAGCAAGTATCTTATTGTTTAAAAAACAAAAACAAAATCTTAGGCAAACTTCCAAATGTTTGTCAGCATGCTTTATGATAAGGCTTGGGAAAACAAGCCCCTTGTGTCTTAAGATGGGCAACTCAAGTTAACACCGTCCCAAAAAGAGGGTCTTGGGTCAGATCTAGAATGAGTTTTGTACTTTCCCTATTGGCCCAACAACCTCCCTTCTGGGAATGTTATCAAAGACAGAGTAAACAAATTTTAAATGGTGTAAAGATAAAGGACGTTTGCTGTAGCACTTTTTGTAACAGCAAAAGGCCAGAGACAGGCCAACGTCCACCAGCAGGGTATAGCATAAATCATCTCCAGCACTCACAACATGGAATGTAATCTTCCGTTAATGGGAGGGAAAAGCACTCGGAAATGTCAGACAGCAGTGGTTCTCCACTATTGCATGATTTTGCTATACAGTTTTCCTCACAAATATATACCATTAAATGAAAAGAACAAGGGTATATCTTAGTTAGGGTCACTATTGCTGTAATGAGATACCATAACCAAAGCTACTTGGACAAGAAAGAATTCGTCCAGTTTATGCTTCTATGTCACAGTCCATCACCAAAGGAAGTCAGTACAGGAACCTGGAGGTAGCAGATAGAGACCATGGAGGAGTGCTGCCTACTGGCTTGCTCAGCCTGCTTTCTTATAAAACTCAGGACCACCCACCCAAGGACAGACCCACCCATCGTGGACTGGGCACTCCTCCACTGATCACTCCCTCAGCAAGCTGGCCAGCTCAGCTGCCATCCCAGCCCAGATCAACAAGCTAAGTTGGTCCACCCTGACATCCATTCCTTCTATGGGCTGCTGGAACCAGAGCCAGTTCTGCAGAGGAGCCGGATCTGCAGAACCAGACCTGGAAACACATCATCATCATCATCATCATCATCATCAAAGATGACAAGAGGAGGCACGACTGTGATGGTAGATGAGAGCGGCCAGTAGACCCCCGACACAGGGACAGATTAGCAGCTCCGAGGAGCCCGAGAGACCCACAGAGGCTCCTCGTGGAGATGAGGGGGTGGCGGCAGGGATGTCACAGAGCCTGCAGTATCTCTGGAACAACTAGAGAAGGGAAAGGTCTGTTGGGAAGATGTTTTTTTTTTAAAGTGGACTCGTGATTGGAAGGAAAGATGGCAGAAGAGAGCGCCTGCGCAGTAAAGAATGGGGAACGATGGCAAATCAGAGTGCCTGCGCAGTGGAGAATGGGGACACTACAGGTGCTAAAGTGAAGGATATGGAAACAATATGGAAGTATGGCCGCCACAGACAAGAGGATGGTATTATAGACTCGGTCCTAATGACGTCCATGATGGTATCCATGGTCCGTGCTGCACCCTCAGTGGCACGTTGATCTCTGAGTCATGCTGCCACCAGGGTCATAGTGACATGAGTGACCCATGCTGCCACCTGAGGCCATATCAATGTCCGTGGACCATGCTGCCTCTGAGGGCCATATTGGGGTCAGTGGTCCTGCCGCAACCAGGAGCTGTGTTGTCTGTGGCCCATGTTACCACCGAAGGCCATGCGGCTGACTGTGGTCTGTGCTGCCACCTGAAGCCATGTCTATGAGCAGTGACAGTTTAGAGAACTGTAAATAGGACTCTGCGGGCAGCAGCTGTGGCTGGGCTAGGCTTGCTTACAGAGCTAGCTGTACAGCGCTTATTGGTCTCGAATCTTCGCTGACTGATCTTCACTGAGAGAGGCACAGCTGAGACTTTCTCCTTGTGCTCCTCCTAGTCTTTCCTGGTCCTTCCTGCTGAGGCTGAGGCCTAGCTGTCTCTGCTAGGCCTCACTGAACTGGACTGATGGAGCATCCATGAAGTGTTTGTGAGTGGATCGAACTGCTGCTGTTAACCTGTGAACTGAATTTCCAGACAATACAGACAGAAGTTGCTCTAAAGTACCTTTCTAAACAGCTCTATTCCCCACCCCCATCCTTTCTTTTCCACTACCTCTGGTGGGTGGTGGGCTAAAGGGGAAGTTAAAGCATTTAAGAACTATCATTAAAAGTAAGCCTTGAAAAAGATTAAAGTTACAGAGTTTGCTCTTAAACAATGTGTGCAGAATAAAGAACAGGAAGGGAGGTGGCAAGGAGAGGTAGAGATTGGTCACGATCTGTTTGTCACTGAACTTGGGTGATGAGCCAACCTCTACTTGTGTGGATGTTTGAAAGTAAATATTTACAAATAACATAATATCTTATCATTACACTTCACACATTATAAATTTGCAAGCTTTTGTCGTGCATAAAACATGGAAGGAGGGCATTTGTAAATGATTACCTGTGAAGTGGGGTGCTGGCCAACATTCTGAGTTATTTCTAGAAGTAAAGAAGCCATAACACATAATCCTTAGGCTTCTGATTTTTCCATACTATGAGAGCTGCGCTTCCAAGTTTTCCCACCAATGAACTCTTAAATCCAGGCTGATGTCTCCTTCATCTTTACTATGCCTTAACTGAAAATCCCCCATATGCTTATAGGATGCCGTGTGATATTTTGAAGTATGTATACATTGAAATTGTTGCACCAAACTAATTAACATATTCATTACCTCACCTTTTTTGTGTGCCAAGAAAGCTGGATCTACTCAAAACAGTTTCAAGTATACAACCCGTCATTATTGACTGTTACCGCTCTGCAATACAAGAGATCCTAGAAACTCCTTCATCCTGTGCAACTGTGATGTTGTCCTGTGTGGTCTGTGCCTCCCCATCTCAATATTCTTCAGTACAAATGATGCGCATCAATTCCAGGCACACTCTCTGAACAGGATGCTGTTCTAATGAGGAGCCCATGTGGGAGGGATGAGTCACAAGGAAAGACTAAATGGTACTCAGTCACTGTTCTTAAACATTGTGGTATTACTGGGTTTTTTATTGGTGGAATTAGTGTGTTCTTAATTGGACAAATGAGACTCTCATCTGGAAAATGAGGCTGAAAGTGGGTCTCGGTAAAACCCTGTCAGGCACCAGCGGACTTGCCAGAACCAGTGAGCAGGGAACCTTCCTTCTAAGGGTGGAGCCCTGGCTGGATCTCCGAATGGATGCTGTATGATTGTTTGTGCCGGGGTGTGGGTTCATACTTCATATGAGTAGCAGAATTTGGTCTGAGATTAACTTTTTACACTTGAGGCGGGATTGAAAGTTGCTAACCACCATCATCACATTCAGCTAAGAGCAATTTGAAAGATCCAAAGAGGAGCCTAATAGCTGTGGATTCCAAACTGGCTTAACCCAGTTCTCACCAACAGGAAAGGGCAACATCTTAACCAGTGTAAGTCAGTCTTGAGCTACCACAAGACAAAATTATCCTGAAATTGATCGCTCCTTTGAAGTCAGCCCACAGTTGGCATAATGATCCATCAGGGGCCCATGATGAGCCAGCCACACCTACAGCATTCAACTGTTTCCAGATGGACTCTGTCCAGCCATGTGACTTCCTTTGGCCAGGAAACACTCACAAGGAGTGCCTTCGGGAGCTTGGGAAGTACAGACACAAGACACCTTCTCCTGGACACTTTCCCTTGGACTCCTGAGCCACCCTGGAAAATAGTCCTGGACCCAGGTGGAAATGCTATGTGAAAAGGGTAATGCCTGACCAAACTGCCAACGTGTTCACTCCCTGAGGTATCTTTATTGTGGAGATATCAAACAGTAAAGAAGTTTCCATAAAGCCCATCTCTGACAGTCACCAGGCACTCCCCCTCCCCCAGTCTCCATCTAAACCATAGAAACTTCTGAAATCATAGCTTGATCAGCTTATCTTGTGGTTTTTAGATATCCCATGAAACAACGCTTGTTTAATTGGTTGGTTGGTCTCCAGTGCAAGATTAAACCCAGGTCCCTGGGCTTATTTAGCAACTTCCATTCCATATCCTTGGAACAGTGTTAATCATCTTTTCTCTAAAAGCAGTCACTTCCAACATCATAAATAGGAAAGCCCGTGCTGCCATTGCTCCATCCTGAGGAACAGACAAAGATACACTAATGAGTATGCACTAGACATCCTCTCCCATTGGGCCCCTAGTTAGTCAGGAGCCATCACGGGTATAAAAATCAGGACAAGGATCTGGAAAGTAGGGAAGAGTTAAGCCAAACCAGGACATGTCCCCTCACATGCTCTAGAGATGGTTTTACTAATTCCTAGACAACTAGGTTCCTTCTATCTTATGGTGGTCCCCAAGAAACATTAGTATCTTGGAAGTGGGCTGGGAGGCCAAATAGGAATATTTGGAAAAGATAATAAATAATAATAATAATAATAATAATAATAATAATAACAACATAATCATCTTTTTTAAGATTTATTTATTTATTTTATGTATGTGAGTACACTGTAGCTGCACAAGGTTGAGAGCCTTCATGTGGTTGTTGGGAATTGAATTTTTAGGACCTCTGCTTGCTCTGGTCAATCCTGCTTGCTCCGATCAGCCCCACTCGCTCTGACCAACCCCCACTCAGTCTCTGCTTGCTCTGGTCCAAAGATTTATTTATTATTATACGTAAGTACATTGTAGCTGACTGCAGACACACCAGAAGAGGGCGTCAGATCTCATTACAGGTGGTTGTGAGCCACCATGTGGTTGCTGGGATTTGAACTCAGGATCTTCAGAAGAGAGAGCAGTCAGTGATGCTCTTACCCACTGAGCCACCCCACCAGCCCCGTAAAATTATCATCTTGACAAAGCACTCTATGCAACTAACGCACATGGACCCCCAAAGCACAACTTGGCCTGCAGCCAGGTAGCGTTCCAAGCACACAGAGAACCTACAGCTGCTCCAGCAAGCCCGTGCCCACCTCCTTGGGAGTCTTAGTCACTCTCTACACCTATGATAGAATGCCTCCTCGACAAAAGTAGCCTCAAATTGGATGGGTTTCTTTCTATGCAGGGTTCAAAGTATAATCCATCATGACAAAGGAGTCAAGATAGCCGCAGTTTGGAGCTACCTGTCATTCACCTGCAGTCAGAAGACTGCAATGACTGCCTGGGTTGGCTTCAGTCTCTCTTGGCAGTCCAGAATCAATACCCAGGGCTTGGTCCCACCGAAGTAGGTGGGTCTTCCCACCTCAATTAACACTCTCAAGAAAAACCCTCACGAGCACGCCCAGAGGCCAGCCTTTATCTGGACGATCCCTCAGGGGCATGCCTAGAGGTTAGCCTTAATCTAGACAATCCCTAGCAGATGTGCCCCGCAGTTTACCTCTTAGCCGATTCCAGATCCAGTCAAATTCACAACCAAGGTTAACCATTATAATCTCCTTGTCCAGGACTGAGTAAGAGTTAATTTAGAAGTTAGAAGAACTTAAACCTATAGAATCTACAAGTTAGGTCATCACTCCTGTGGTATGAAGAGAGGGCTCAGCAGTTAGAAGTGCTTCTTGCTCTTCTAGAAGACCCACATCAAATGGCTTACAGCCACCTGAAACTCCAGGTCCAGAGAATCCAACACCCTCTGTGGTCTCTGGGAGCGCCTACACATGCATGTCATTCACTCAAATACACATATGCACAGATACGAATAAATCGTTTGTTCGTTTTTTTTTTTTTTTTTTTTTTTTTTTTTTCTTTTTTTTTTTTTTTTTTTTTTTTTTTTTTTTTTTTTTTTTTTTTTTTTTTTAAGGCATCACTACTTAGATTGTTGTGGACTGGAAAACATAGGGGGAGGGAGTCTGTTCTACAGCCAAACCCCCAGCAGACACACCTGTAGGAAAACAACACCATGTGCTAGAGTCAGCTATCCACAAACTTACAAATCAAAACCCAATTCAAAACAAAGTATTCTTTGTAATTTCATTGGAGAATGTATGAGTGGTTCACTGACTTTTCCATCTGTCAAAGAAAAATCAGCCAAAATTTATAATTAAGATAGATATTTATCCCTGGGGGGGGGGGATGAGAGTCGTTTTATATGGTGCGGTCTAAATCAGGGATTTTCCAGATAAACAAGACATCTGGAAGGGTCTATCTCTTTTCTATAAGGTTCTATCTCTTGTCTATTACTACTTTACTCACACAAGACACCACAGAACAAAGCAAGAAAACCCAGTTTAAACATTCAAGAATGTAGGACTGACCAACCAGATGCCATCCCACCCAGGGGAGCTCCAGGGTCAGTCACAGTTTTGGAAGTACGGGCTACATAATAGATGGGATAACAGAATTCGGAGTCTCACTCTAAGAATGGAAAGTTAGGTAAAAAGTGTCATGTAGGAATACATGCTTGCCAGGGTCCAGCCCCTGTGATACCCAGGTCCAGCAGAGGAGACAAGGAACCAATGAGGGAGGAGTCAGGCACGGGGGTCAAGGGGAACCTTGCATCCTGACTGCCTGGCAACCAGAGTGCTTCTGATTTATACAGAACTCAATAGGCAGGGATAGATCATGGTGTTCCAAAACATAGACTACATCAGTTTTGTCCCCAACATATGCTTTAACTCCCTCTTGGTCATAAGTTTAGTCATCATTCATAAACATGACAGAACAGAGTTATCTCTCACAATTATTTTCCCTCATCCACCCCATAACCCAACGTTTAAGAATCCTGTGGTTTCAAGGGCACTAGAAAGACAGAAAATCTCCAAGCCAGCCTGGGCAAATTGCCCTGTCCTGAGCAGTGTATTATTAACTCTTAATGGTCACCGTGTGTAGTAAGAAGAGGCTGTTAGTCTGGTCTGCTGCCGACTCCTCTAGCACCGCAGAAACTTGTTGGCCTTTTGAAGTTTACTTTGTTCTGATCATCTTGTTCCTAGGTAAATACAGGGGCAGTTGTTCCAAGAGTATCGTGGAGTCAGAGCCTCGTAAGGAGATCTCTGGCATCTTCATATTGAGTTATAACTTCCAGGGGGTAACGAAGACCTTCAAGTAGGGCCAGATAGGGATATCTCCGTAAATGCGGGAGGGAAGGTATGCTCCTGGGAGAAGGTGTAAATGATTCATAAGAAAATCTCCATCAGTCCAATGTCCCATGTTGTACAAAGATTAAAAGACCCCCAACCGTGCAACACATGGAGATCAAGACAAAAATTGGAAGACCTCATGACGTTGATTGTGTCACTCCCTCAATTTTGCTGGAACATTGTCAAGCTGCTATGCTGGCTTTATGACTTTCACTGGTCCCAGTGGATGTGGCTGTGCCACACCTCACGTAGGAAAGTGGAAAGTTAACTCTTCATTCCTTTCAGTGTGCACCCCTCGTGACTGACCAGTGCTCCCTAACACTGTGGCCTTTAATTCCTTTCAGTGTGCACCCCTCGTGACTGACCAGCACTCCCTAATGCTGTGGCCTTTAATTCCTTTCAGTGTGCACCCCTCATGACTGACCAGTGCTCCCTAATGCTGTGGCCTTTAATTCCTTTCAGTGTGCACCCCTCGTGACTGACCAGTGCTCCCTAACGCTGTGGCCTTTAATTCCTTTCAGTGTGCACCCCTCGTGCCTGACCAGAGCTCCCTAATGCTGTGACCCTTTAATACAGTCCCCCATGCTGTGGTGACCCCCAACCATAAGACTTTTTTGTTGCTGTGTCATAACTAATTTTGCTACTGCAATGAATCATAATGTACGTTTTGGAAATAGAGGTTGCCAGAGGGGCTCATGAGTTGAGAACCTGTGATCCTGACACACCAGGAGGAGTGAGAATGTGCAGCATGCTCTGCCCTTACAAGTCCAGTGCTCTGTTCTCCTCCTTGAAATCTCTTGTTATCATTTAAGGTATTACAGTTCCACCGAAGAATAAATTTCTTATTAGCATCAGACCACAAATGGTGGTAAAAGCCATTAAGATACAATAAAAGGATAATATCAATAGTCCTCTATGCCTCTGAAATCACACAAAAGTGAATGTGCACACCACTGAAAGTGGATTTGCAAGAAAATACACAATGATAGAAACATGGGCACAGACCAAATAACATTTTATCAGTGGAATATTTGCAGCTGGCAAATGATGTTCTGACCGACAAGGTCACACAGAGAACATATTCCAATAATAATCTAGAAAATAATCTAAAGCATGTGTGACATGTCACAAGTAGCATGTTCTCTCACCCTGAGATCCCTTAAAATGTGTGTCATCTAACTGATAAGGAGACTGCATGCTAACACACAGAAATGGGAAGAGATGGAAATATAGCAATGCCCCCTGCTTTTCCAATATTGAGCATGTGGTAGGCAAATCATTCTATACAGTGAAAGGGGGGAAAAACCACTGACCTGTTTAGCAAGTCCACACGGGCCTGTGCACCCCTAGAGTCTGAACTGACAGGAAGATAGCACTGCTCTCACACAGTGAACACCTGCTTGTAAGTAAACAAGCAAAAGCAGACAGGACAGTGACAGTCTCCCCAAGGTTGCATGTCATCAGCTCTGTTTATCTTAGAAGACCTGCCTATGCTTTAACGGCATGTCTGAAGAGAATGCTAAATGATCATCTTCAGTTATCTTCTCAAATAAAAACGTAAGCTATTATGGGCGTTTTTCCAAGAGTGTTATAGTAAGCTTAAATGTTCAACTGAATTAATTTTGATCTTCTACCAATGAGCTTAAAAACAAAAGGACTAAAAATATGCAAACTGTGACCATAAGAGAGATGTTGAGCAGAGGGTGAGTGTGTGACTTGAGCAGGTGACATGAGGTTCATATGTTACTAAAATTAGAAAGATGACAGTAGATAGATGGTAGATAGATAGATAGATAGACAGACAGATAGATAAGTAAATGATAGATAGATGATATATAGATAGATAGATGATATATAGGTAGATAGATGATAAATAGGTAGATAGACAGTAGGTAAGTAGATAGATAGATAGATAGATAGATGATAAATAGATAATAGGTGGATAGATAGATAGATGATAGGTAGATAGATAAATAGATGATAGATTGATAGATAGGAGATAGATAGATGATAGATAATAGATGGATAGATAGATAGATAGATGATAGGTAGATAGATAAATAGATGATAGAGTGATAGATAGGAGATAGATAGATAGATAGACAGACACACACACACAAATGCATACATATATACATACATAGATGATAGATAGGTAGATAGATAACGGATGGATAGACAGGCAGATAGATGATATATTAGATTAATAGATAGACTTATTGATAGATTGATAGATAAGTATAAAGATGGTAGATAGATATACACACATATATACATAGTAGATAGATAGATAGATAGACAGATGATAGATGACAGAGATGATAGATAGATAGATAGACAGATGATAGACAGACAGACAGATGACAGACTTCACCCTGTGTCAACTCCACTCTCAGTGACTCGCAGTCAGTAAAGCTGAGTGAGATTGGAGATCGCTGTGGAGATTTCAGAGGCAGCACTGGAGCTTCCATCTAAACCGTCCGCAGCTGGAAACGTGGGGTACACCATGGGGGTCCCCACTATGTCTGTTCACTGATGACAGCAGCAAGCTCATCGTCTTACTTGAGCCTTTATACTTTATCAAAGATAAGAGCTGGGTTCCCATCTCCCCTTGTTTGTAACACACTGTAAATCCTTTTTCTCCACATGTCTCGGGGTTTTTTTTCAGTGCTTACACGTTTACATATGCGTGTGTGTGTGTGTGTGTGTGTGTGTGTGTGTGTGTGTGTGTGTGTGATGCTATTGTTTGGGTCTCTGGCAACAGAAACACTGAGGCCATGGTAACACCAACAACTGACCCAACTGGATGATTTGCTGTGACGTGGACATCATCTTTGAGACACAGAGGCACCAGCAGGACTAGTTTGCCTCACAGATGATCATAAGAAACCCTGATGAGCTGCACAGGCCTCCCACCAGCTTTTGGCTAGGATCACCTTGCTTATGTAGTGCTTCTTCGTGATAGTTCTCGGGAATGCGTGTAGTGGTCACGTTTGTTCTTGAGACTCTCATACATGCATCCCGTATGTCCCAACACATATTCCCTATGCCCCGTTTACTCTCTCCCCACACCCCCTACCCTCTTTCATCTTCCTCCCACCCCTGTCATCATCATCCTCTCCACAGGTCTCATTCCCACATTTATGCCCTTTTGTTCTGTCTTGTGAGCCACTGATTTTAATCAAGGCCATTGGAGTCTAGAGGTCTCCCCATTTGGCTCATAACTGAAGGCAATATCTCTTCCCCCTCCAGAATCTGCCAGTTGCCAACAGTTCAGAAGGGAGGGTTAGGACTCCTGTGCCCCTTCCCAAGCTACAGTTAGCCGTTGGCTGGTCCAATCTTGTGCAGGCCCACTGTAGGCGACCGCAGCTGCCGTGAGATCTTGTTTGCAGTGGCTGTGGTAGTGATGAAGACAGCAGTTTTCTGGTCTGCTCTGTCTTCTCGCCCCTACATTCCTTCTGCTCTTTTCTACAGTGTCCCCCGAGCCTTAGGAAAGGTGGCATAAATGTTCTGTCTAAGGGAATTCTAAGCATCTTGTGCAGCTCTTGGTCTCTGCGTTCACCACAGTCAACTGCAAAGAGGGGCTCCTTGGTTAAAGATGAGAATCACGCTTGGTGCCATGTCAGATCAGCTATAGAGCAATACCGAGTCCCCTTTGAGGGCTTAAACTCTCAGTCATGGGATTTTGAACAAGTCCACAGTTCCAGGCTCCTGTGGAGTAGGCCTCAAATCCCATCAGAGAGCAGCTGTTCCCCCAAAGCAGATGTGCAGCTACTGCACCAGCGGACACCTTTTCCTTGGCAGGTTGGCATTGTCATTTGCAGGGTTCGCATCTTGGTAAGACTGCACAGCAGAGCCACTTCCAGCCTGGGAGGAGGAAGCTCCAGCTCAACTGCAACCAACGTGTGTGGTGTCCCCAGCAATGTGGCCCTATCCTCTCATGTTGTGGGCAGCCAAGAGGAATGGCAATGCTCTGCATTACTGGCAGAGACTCTAGGATCTTTCTGACCCCATAGACCTGTATGCCAGGTAGCATACAGCAATTTCTTGGGTGACCGAGGGTCAGAGCTTTAAAAGCCTTGTGCTGGAGACCCCAAGTGTTTCTGGCACAGTGGGAATCTCATTTGTTTATCTTCCTCATCCATCTCCCACTGTCGTATAAGCTTCAGGACAGGGCTTTTCTGTTTTGTTCACTGAGTGCTACTATAAGTGTCACCTATGCACTAATTCAGCATTTAACAAATAACAGTGTGTGCTCTGAACCACATGTCACTCTCCCATTCTTCCCTGTCATCATACCCAATCCATGGGGAAGATCTTCACTATCCTTGCGGCCAGTTTCTTAGACTGTAGTCAGTGAAGAAACAGTTACAGGAGCGAGATGGCAGAAGTGCTTCTGCTGGGATGAATGTCCCTAGTAACTAAGTAACAAGGACAACATGAAGTATCAGAACCATCAAGAGGGCAGGGGAAGGAAGTGACCAACCTTGCTCTCTCCACAGCTGCTGGTCACTCTCCTTGTTAAGCAAGGGAGTCTGACACATGGAACCCCAAACCTAAAGCCCATCCTGGCCAACAGTGGGGTTCAGGTCCTAGAGGAAGTTAAAATCTCTGGATTATAATCAAAGAAGATAGCTTTGCTTCCACTTGCCAACTTGGGCAGACAACCCCTTGATTTTTAAGATTTATACTTATTTTCATGTTTGCATGTGCATGTGTGCATGGCACATGTGTGTGGCTGCCGGAAGCCTCGGTAAGAGGATGTCAGATCCCCCAGAACTACAGTAACAGGCAGTTGTGAGCTGCTTGAAGCTGCTGTTAGGAGCCAACCTTGGATCCTCTGGAAGCGTAGAAAACTCTCTTAGCCACTGAGCCATCTCTCTCCAGCCCTTCTTGGGCTTTTTAGTCACAGCTGTTCCAGGGCCTCAGCACAGTGGAAAGCACCATGCATCTCCCTCAGCTTCTCCTTGCACCATGCATCTCCCTCAGCTTCTTCTTGCCACTTGCTTTGCTGATTTAAGTTTGGAATATCACCCTGATTAAAATAGTCTCGGTCCTTTGGATCTAAATTTGAATCCTTCAACTTATTCTTCTTAATTTAACAAGGTAATGTTTATATGTCACTTAATTTTCTGTCCTTTGATCCTGATGCACCAGAGTCCACTCCCACCCTAAACCCAATCTCTTCTAGCATCTGTATTTTAAATTTTTAATCAATTTTTAGACAGCTAAAAATGAACATGGTGTGTATGTAGCTACATATCTTTTCCCTCTGTTCACGGTATTAATGAGAAATTGACCAGACTGAACACTTTCAAGTTGGATTTCTAAAATTTCTAAAATCTCTTTGAAATTTTGTTCTGAAGTAAAAAAAAAAGGAGAAGAAGAAGAAGAAGAAGAAGAAGAAGAAGAGGAGGAGGAGGAGGAGGAGGAGGAGGAGGATCAAGCATCCAAATGGTTGGAAGCCTTGATCAACACTGCAATCATTCTTGTTCACAGTGTTTGGTATGACTTCTAACTGGAGACATCTCCGTATGAATCACATGACTAGATCCTGTTTTAAAACTGGTAATAGGGCAGATAGAGCGACTCTTCAAGGTATCGAGGAGTGACCTCGTGGATGGAAGACATCTTCTAAGGGCAACTGCAAGGACAGAAATTTAGACAATTGCTTTTATTTATTTCCATATTCCCAAGCACAGCTTATCTGATTTGGAAGCTAAGCCTTTTAAGAAAAGGCAACTTAGGAGCTTTCAACAAATTAGGTGATCATCGTCAGATAACAGTTCTGCCAAATACTTTCTCCTATTTTGTGGGTTGCCTCTTCACTTGATTGACAGCCCCCTTCACTGCACAGAAACCTTTGAACTCCCCATGGCCCCATTTATCAGTCATTGGCCTTATTCCCTGAGCGGCTAGCTAATTCTTGGGAAGTGCTTGCCTATGCCTGTCATCAGCAGTCTGCTCCCTTATTTTCATCTAGAGGTTTGAGAGTTTCAGGCTGTATGCTGCAGTTATTGACCCCAGCTGGGGTTCAGTGCTGTGCACACTGATTGAGAAGAATCAAGTTTCGTTCTCCCGCCTATGAGGTTCAGTTTTCCCAGCTCCGTCTGTTGAAAAGGCTGTTCTTTCTGTAGTGAGCATGTTTGGCCTTTTGGTCAAATATTAGGTGTCTGTGTTTGGGTGGGTGGGCCAGTATCGGAGTCGTGTGTGTGTGTGTGTGTGTGTCTGTGTGTCTGTGTGTGTGTCTGTGTGTGTGTCTGTGTGTGTGTCTGTGTGTCTGTGTGTGGGCATGTGTGTGTGTCTGAGTATGTGTTATGTGTCTGTATGTGTGCATGTGTTTGTCTGAGTGTATCTGAGTCTGTGTGTACATATGTGTCTGAGTATGTCTGAGTGTGTCTGTGTGTGTCTCAGTGTGTGTGTGTGCATGTGTGTGAGTCTATATGTTTGTATGTGTATGTGTCTCTGTGTGTCTCTGTGTGTTTATGTGTCTGAGTGTGTCTGTGTATGTCTGTGTGTGTTTGTGTGTGACTGAGTATGTCTATTTGTCTGTGTGTGTGTGCATGTGTGGCTGAGTGTGTCTATGTCTGTCTATTTGTGTGTCTGAATGTTTATGTGTATCTGAGTATGTCTGTGTGTATCTCAGTATGTGTCTCTGTGTGTGTCTGTGTGTGTCTGAGTGTGTCTGTATGTTTGTCTTAATCTATGTGTGTGTGTGTGTGAAATGAAGTTGGAGTCAAATGCAGATTATGCAAGAGGCATATTCTTTCCTCTACTTGAGGATAATCCAATCCCCTCTCCCCCTCTCCCCCTCTCCTCCTCTTCCCCTCTCCCTCTCTCTCTCCCTCCCTCCCTCCTTCCCCATTCCCTCTTCCCTGCTTCTGAAAAAAAGCCTCCACTCAAGCTTGTGCCTGAGCACTCGAAGTCTCTACAGCTTGATTGTTCTATTACCACCAAGTAAGAAGTTTCTTTGCATCCTGCATCCCACATCTAATCCCACATCCTGCACCCTGCATCACTTCTATTCAACCTGAGCTTACTATATACAAATATACATATATACAAATATATATAAATATCTGTTGTAAAAATAGATCTGAAATATGAGGTCAGAGAAAGGAAGATGATACTCTCAGCATCGCTAAGTTCTAGAGAAAGGAACTAAACCCAGAAGGAAGGATAGTAGAGACAAGAAAATAAATAAAGTCAAAAAAGAACTATGTTTGAATTCTAAAGATGCTCAGAGCAGGAGTGTTTAGAGCCACTGCCTGCTTTAAGTTGGACTCGGAGAAGAGAAATGAACAAAGGTTTCTGAAGTGTGAATAAATGCCATCTCTGATGGCACTGTCCAATATATTACAATATAATTTTAGACTGTTATTTTCTATGTCAGCGTGGTGAAATATCTAACAGGGAAAAAAATCCTAAATTTACGACAAAGAAGTCCAAGACTGCCGGGCATGGTGGCGCACACCTTTAATCCCAGCACTTGGGAGGCAGAGGCAGGCGGATTTCTGAGTTTGAGGCCAGCCTGGTCTACAAAGTGAGTTCCAGGACAGCCAGGGCTATACAGAGAAACCCTATCTCAAAAAAAACAACAACAACAACAACAAAAAAAAAAAAAAAGTCCAAGACCACCAGGGAGATAGATAGATAGATAGACATAGATACACATACAAACATACACGTGTATCCATTCACACATATACATACATTCACATACATATATACATACACACATCTACATACATGTACACACACATATATACCTACATACATATACATATATTCATATATATGTGCATATATATAAATATGCACATATATAAACATACATATACACATACACACATTTATACATACATACACATATATACATACACACATGCCTATGAAACCTGCCGAATATTTAGAATGCTGTTAAAAATATCATTTCTTTAAGCTGTCATCGCTAAAGTATGACTTCCCAGTGCCCTGCCCCAAGGGTCAAAATCACTGACAGCACATTTTAAAGGTAACAGTCTGCTTTCAAACTTCCATTGTTCATGCAATGCGCACCTCAGCTCTCTCTGTGCCATTGACATTTATTTGTTAGACATCAAAGCCTGGCTTGGCACTCTTACCCATGGCATGCAACTCAGCCACACACACTGGGCCCACTTGGAAACCACTCAGGGTGCCAACTCTACTGTTGTGTCTAACCAAGACTTTCACAATTGTCTCAGCCTTTGTCTGACAAAGGCCCAGCAGGCCACCCCCAGATGGACAGACAGGCCTCTCAGGAAACACTGTCCTGGTGTGAGAGAAACACTTCTTGTTTGCCTTCTACCCCTTCAGAGAGATGGGGACAGGTGTCTGTGGACCCAGGGATGAGAGTCTAAAAGAACTTGTGCCTAGAGGACTCGTCCTGTGAGTGGCAGCCTTCAGAGGAAGGCTCGAAGCTTATCAACTACAGGCTGAGGAACACAGTCTCAGTTTGGGGATTTTTTGGGGGGAGGTTGTTTTGTTTTAAAGATTAATTTATTTATTTTTATGTATGTAAGTACATTGTCCCTCTCTTCAGAAACATCAGAAAAGCGCATCAGATCCCATTATCACCATGTGGTTGCTGGGAATTGAACTCAGGTCCTCTGGCAGAGCAGTCAGTGTTCTTAACCACTGAACCATCTCTCCAGCCCCCACAAGCAGAGTGTTAAAGCTGTTCTGACGCATCTCTGTAGCTCTCTGAGAGCTCAAATAGACCAAGGGATCTGAACCAGACTCTGTGAAGGCTCCACCCAGTAAGGAGACATTTGGGTTTGAAAAAGACTTCACTTCTCTGACTTGTTTTGCTATTAAAGGAAAAAAAAAACAAACAAACAGTTTGCCTGATGTAGCAGAACAATTTAGAAAATGTATTAACTCACATCTCAAGAAGCAGGAATGCGGCTCAGACTTACCTCGCTTCAGTCCTCTTTCCCTGTGTCTCCCATAACTGCAGAGTTTCATATCTAACATTACAAACACATCAGGGAGAGCAGGCATCCATCTGGTAGCCGCTCTTAAAAGCCAAAGTAATGGTTCTCTCTCAGGCTCTCATCAGGCATCTGTGAAAATGACCCACAGCTCTTCTACAAGCAATTGGTCTGACAGGGGATTGGATAACTGCTGTGTCTCTCAGAACCCCACAGTGCCAGGGGAAGAAAGGGGTAACTTATCTTTTCCCAGAACTGAAGGGGGGAACCCTGCATCTTAAAAAGAGAATGATTTCAGGGAAGGGGGAGGGAGCAGATGTTAGAAGAAATGGCAGTGCCTGCCCTTCCTGCAGCAGCTCTGTCCGTTCTGGTCTAGCCTCTGTCCGTCCAGATTTTGAGGGCCATAAAACAAGACAGTAGCCACAGCAACAAGGGGAGCCTTGAAATCTGGGGTGAGCACTAGGTTGTGGGCCTGGCCTATGTAGTTTGAATAGAATCAGAAAGCCTTAGACCTCTTCTCTGCTTCCCCAGGGATATGCTCAACTGTCAATTCTGTATTATGACAGAGTCCTTTAAAAGCTCTATTCAGTTCTTTAGAATGGAGGATGCTGAGTAGTACCAGTAATGAAGTCATATCTTTATAATACCTATCTTTATTCTTCCTTGTCATTAAAGGGAAGATTCAGCTATTCAACATGATGATCTGTTCCAGCCTTTGATAAGATTTTTCCATTTTCTTCTTCTTCTTTTTTTAATGCTTCTAAATTGTAATAAAGCTTCAAAGACTAAGGTACCCACAGTTTCATTTGTCTGCCTCGAGTATAATGACTATGTGCAGGCAAAGAAGAAAAGAGATAGGGATTTGGTGTAACTCAATAACCTCACTCGTTTCCTTGTAGAAGGTGGAATAATTCCAGAGGAACATCACGTAGTGACAGCAAGGCACGGTCTCACTGATGCTAAAGAAATATCCAACACAATTCGTATGTTCTAACCACAAAATGAAAATAATTCGCACGTGACACGTCCTAAGTGACCACTGTAATCAGAAGCCTTGTGGAGGTCTGGATGCATAAGCATACTTCATAGACCATGGAAACACTTCTCAGAAGGTGGAACGCAAATATTAAGCAAAGGGCTGGAAAATGTGCTCAGTCTCTTCCACAGAGAACAGGAAACCTTTTTAAACTATATAACTCCAGGCGCTAACAACATATGTATGGAGGGAACAAGGGAGTTCTTCCATTGGAGTCCGCCTCTAAAATTTCATTTACACAGCCACTTTTACAATCAATTCCGGTTTAGGGTGTCTGGTTTTTAAAAGGAAAATGATTCTGTGGTGGTTTGTCTATGCTTTGTCCAGAGAGTGGCGCTATTAGAAAGTCTGGTCCTGTTGGAAGTGTGGCCTTGTTAGAGTGGGTGTGGCCTTGTTAGAGTGGGTGTGGCCTTGATGGAGTGGGTGTGTCCCTCTTGGAGTGGGCATGGCTTTAAGACTCTTACCCTAGTTGCCTCGAAGCCAATATTCTACTAGCAGCCTCCAGATGAAGATGTAGAACTCTCAGCTCTGCCTGCACCATGCCTGCCTGGATGCTGCCATGCTCCTGCCTTGATGATAATAGACTGAACCTCTGAACCTGTAAGCCAGCCCCAGTTAAATGTTGTCCTTTATAAGGGTTGCCTTGGTCATGGTGTCTGTTCACAGCAGTAAAACCCTAAGACTGATTCTTTCTATGTTTTTAAAATATTTTATTATGAAATGTTTTAAACCAATAGGAACATAAGCAAGAATACCTTAAATTCCTAATACATCCACTCACAGGCTCCAACCACTGACAGCGCATGACCAGTGCTGTTACGCTCATGTCCGTATTCGCTGCCCTCTGTATTGTCTTGAGGCTCATCGAGACATGCAATTTCATCTATGTGTATTTCAGCATATCTTTAAAGAAGAAGACTCATAAATACAATGATTTATAAATAATGAATGGTTGCTAATAGTAAACAGTATTTAAATTTCTAGTCAGCGTTTAAATATCTTTTTTTCTTGAGGCACAGTCTTACTGCTTTGCCTAGGTTGGCCTCGAATTCTTCCTTCGGCAACCCTCCCAGAGCTCAGCTTGCAAGTGTGAGCCACCGTGTGTTTCCAAATCCCCTTGTCTCCCAAAATATCACACCCTAAATTCCCTAGGCTTGGTAAGGCAGGAAGAATGAATCATCTCGGTGGTTTGGTGGTACACAGCTACCATGACAGGGCTTGTAAGGATAGTGCCGCTGACAGTAATCATGCAATATGAGACAACACGATACAGGTGATGGTGATGATGGTTAAAATAGTAAAATGATGGTGGTGGCGGTGGCAGTGATGGTGGTGGTGGTGGTGGCGGCGGCGGCGGAGGCGGCGACGTTGTCGACAACGACGAAGATGATGATATAATCCACTATGAGCTCTCCTCATTTAAAAAAAAAAATGGTATCTCCACAGTAATAGAACAGAAAGTCATCTCTGGAATGACATTTTCTGAGTATGAAGTAGAAGAAACACAGGAAATTAATCCTATGTCAGTTCCCCCATCATTCAGGGAACCGCTCATGTTTAATATTTGGTCTCAACATGGATAGAACTAAAATCAGAGCCAGGGCTAACTTCTTAGTGGGGCGTGCTACAGTGTTAATGAAGAATGTCCCCATAGGCGCATCTGTCTGAACATTTAGCCCTGAGGCAGTGACACCACTCTGAGAGGTGGAAGTAGGCTGCTGCGGACTGGAATGGAAGCTCAGAGCCCAGCCCCACTTCCTGTTTGCTCTCTGCTTCCTGACAATATGATTCGACCACTGAGCTGCACTGTGACCTTCTTACCACAGTGGACTGTGTCCCCTGATCTGTAAACCTGACAATATTTTTCCTCCCTTACATTTTGTTCTGTCAGGTATTTGGTTACAGTGACAAGAAAGGTAAATAATACAGAAAGCGGGTGACAGAAACACTGAGGAGTTTGGAGCCATGGTTCTAGAGAGGTCCTAAAGTTATGTTAAAAAGACCAGAATGCCCCATCAGCAGCAGGCTGGAGAGCTGGCCCTGCCCCTCACCAGCCACAGCACTCAGGAAACAGGCCCTTCACCTCACTGGCTTTGGTGGCAAAAGTGCGGATGAGCCAGCCCTAGGGACAGGAGAGCAGGAGAGCTGACCCTTAACTTTCATGACTGCGGCATTGAGTGAGCTAGCCAGGGCAGCTCTGGAGGGCTCACACTAGTGCTATGGGTACAGGAGAGCTGGTGGGCTAACCAACTCAGTTTCCTGCCAGGCCCAGATCCAGGGCTTCGAGTTGGCTCACCCCAACATCTATCCCATCTCTGATCTGCTGCAGCAAATGGAAGGACCAGTCCTGCAGATCCAAAGCTGCAGGATCTCCATGACACAGGACAACAACAGGATAACTGGGAGGGGTTCCAGTGAGGATCCAGTATTGATGGTGCAGCAGAAGACAGGCCTCAGAACAGCCCAACGACTCAATGCAATGCACATTTGCAAGTAAAGATGTGTGGACAAAAGGGTATACTGTGTGACACACTACAGCTCCCATGACAAGAATTTTTTTATTCTATCATTATAATCTCATTTGGTGGGAAGGTTGCAAGGGTGGAGGGCAGATACAAAGGGTCAGGGGGATGAGTGAGGTTGGGGTAGATGGTGTGAAATTCAAAAGAATCAATAAAAGGCTATAAGGAGGGGGGGCTACCTGATATTTGACTGACAATCTTTCCCCAAGTCAACCAGGGGGCTGGGGGAGATTCTAACAGTTGCTAATTAGCAATTCATATCAACCCCCCCAACATGTTAGCACATTCATATGAAAAATAAAATTCAGGAAGATTAAAAAAAAAAAAAAAAAGACCAGAATGCCAACACAAACGTTCACAACAGAAATTGTGATCGTGAGGTTTCAGAGGTCATTGTGAAAGAATCTGGCAAACAGACCCCCTCCCCCGGAGCTCCCAGGGACTGGACCACCAACCAAAGAATACACATGGAGGGAACCCATGGCATTGGCTGCATATATAGCAGAGAATGGCCTTGTTGGACATCAGTGGAAAGAGAGACCCTTGAGCCTGAGGGTGTTGAATGCCCCAGTATAAGGGAATGCCAGGGTGGGAGGTTGGGAGAGGGTGGGTAGGGGAGCACCCTCATAAAGGCAGGGGGAGGGGGAGGGGATGGGGGTTTCTGAAGGGGAGACCTGGAAAGGGGAAAACATTTGAATTGTAAATAAAGAAAATATCCAATAATAATAATAAAAAGAATCTGGAAAAGAACCTGGCTGTGTTAACCCATGTCCTGAAAACACAAGCTAAGCTGAATTCACTAACTTACTTGGTGAAGGAAATTTCAAGACAGAATGATATCCAGGTCCTGTGGTTCTGTGGTTCTGTAGTGGTCATTACTTACTTCCATCCAGATTTACAGAAAGCAAGAAAGGGAGGTTGAAGGTAGTTAAAGTTGAGAATGAGGCAAAGGTACAGATGGAGCGGCCTTACCTGTCAGAGAGACTAGCATCATTAAGGAGAACATGCAGACTTTACAACAATAACAAAGGTACCTTGAGGGCAAGTGTCTGCCCAAGGAGAGGTCCAAGATGGAACAAGGCAAAATCATTTGAAAAGTGATTACTTAAACAGGGACACTCCCTGGTACCTTCCTCCAAGAGGGAAACTGATGGAAGCATTTTCAAGGGTTCATCTGAAAGGCATGCAAAGGCCACTGTTTCTGTAGTCCAGCGGGGGCTGGGCTATATCTCAAGATAGAAGTCGAATTTGGCATCATGCCTGAGATACTAGTTGTAAGAGTGAGGGGTCTGGGAGGCACACTGAGGTTCAAGAAAGGTTCTGAAGCCAGATCAGGTTCCCTGAATTGATTTCTAGGGTAGGCCATGCACAGAGCTATGAAGACAATGCCTATGATGTAATGGAGACCCCAGAATCACAGCTATTCCAGAGGCATGGCACGTATGCCAAGGAAAGCTGAAGACAGTAAATTGAGTTGGCCCATTGGGAGGTTTCAAGTGCTGCAGGTCATGGAGTTAAAGGAGCAGGCTTACCCAAGTCCACTGTATCGCAGATCACACCATCAGGAGCAGGTTTACCCAAGCCCACTGTATCGCAGATCACACCATCAGGAGCAGGTTTACCCTAGCTCACTGTATCACAGATCATACCATCAGGAACCAGCTAACCCAAGCCCACTGTGTGACAGATCATACCATCGGGTGCTTAAGACACAGAGTTCGATGTTTACCGTTCTGTATTTTGATCTTGATAGGGTCTAGCCTTTCATTGTTATTCTCCTGTTCTTCCCTTTTGTAACAGGAATGTTTGTTCTGTTCCACTGTATGTTGGAAGTATGTAACTGGTTTTGCTTTTTAAAAACAAAATTGCAGGTAAACAATTGTTTTGAGTCTCCAGAAAAAAAAAAAAAAAAAACACTTGTGAACAGTGTTAGAACTGAAGACTTCTGGGACTTCATGCTGAACTGAAGGCATTTGCATCACGAGATGGATATTAGCCTATAGGGGTCAGGGGAGAAATGTTATGGTTTGAATGTGAAATGTCCCTATGAACACATGAGTTTAAATGATGCATACCAGCTGATGATCTATTTTGGGAGGTAGATACTGCAGGAAGTACATCACTGGGAACAACTACGCCTTCCAGACCATGACTGACAATATCCTTTGAATTGCGGATTAGAATAAATGCTTGCTTCCTTAAATCATTTCTTCAGGCATTTTATCATAGTAAAGAAAACCACAACAAATACAGGATGAAGCAACACAAGAAACCTTAGAAAGACTTAACTTTATGAAGCATAATTTCTTGATCCCAGATAACTTATGCATTTGGTTTATCTGCCCTGTCTCATTTAAAATCCTATCTCTGATACACTAAGAGACTATAGAAAGGCCAGGAAACTTTTATGACTAATAAACATTTCTATGAAAATAGCAATATACAGTGGCAAGTAAGTTTTCTAGAAATTAATAATGAACATGCTGAGAAAGATTTTAGTGGAATAATCTCATTCACAATACCCTCAATAAACTAAAATATTCAGAAATAAACCTAAACAAAGAGAACAAAGACTTCTACTGTGAAAACTAGGAAGTAATGAAGAAAGAAACTTTAAAAAGACAATGGACAATGGAAAGCTCTCCCATGCTCATGAATCCTAGACTTAGTAATATGAAAATGGCCATATTACCAGAATCTGGCACAGATTCAATGTGATCCTCATCAAAATTCCATTCTTCACCAAAATAGAATAAGAGCCCAAATGTAATCACAGAAGACCCCAAACATCCAAAGTAGTTCTAAGCAGAAAGAACAGTGCCGTCGGAACCACGGTGCCTGACTTCAGATTACACTTCAGAGCCATAGTCACAAAAACAGCCTGGGACTGCACACACAGCCTTGTGTCGGAACAGAACTGATGCAGAAACAGCCCATGCAGCTGCAGCCCCTTATCTCTGACAAGGGCAGAAAATACTCCCTGAAGAACACGGTCTCTTCAGCACTCAGCAGATGATCCCGGGAACCCTGAAATTGCTAGGAGAAAAACAGAGGCAATTTTCTGAACAGACCTCTAATAGCTCCAGAAACAATTTCAAGAACTGACAAACTGGGCGGCATGAAATTTAAAAGCCTCTGCACAGCAACGACGACGACGGTGTGTAGCAGGAAAAGACAGCCTGTAGGATGAGAGAAAGAGCCTTGCCAGCTCTTTCTGTGAGCGTTTAAAATCTATAAAGAAGGCAAAAAAATTAAATTCAGGAATAACAACAAATCAGCAAATGAGGTCAAAGATAAGTATTGAAAGAAGATATAAAATATTCACTGTCCTTAGACATCATAGGAGTTCAAATCAAAACTACCTTGAGATTCCTTCAAACAGTAAACAATAAACGTGGTGAGGATGCAGCCAACTGGAATTCTTATAAACCGTTGGCGGGAGGTAAATCAGTGCTACCATCACAGAAATCAGTGTAGAGTTTCCTCAAAACCTAAAAAACAGAGTTACCATATGATCCACCTGTGCTACTTTGGAAAATACTTTTAAAAGTCTAAACTAACATGCCGCAGATATGCCTGAATATCCATGTTTATTGACTGAAGCATTATTTACAATATGGAACATTATTCTCGATATAGAATCTATTTGCCTATCAACTGATGAATAAAATGTTTTTTAAAGTGGTTTCCATACACAGTGGCAGTTTTATCCAACAATAAGGAAGAATCGATTATGTCATTTGCAGGAAAATAAAACTTGAGATCAACTTGCAAACTCAGGAAGGCAAATACTGCAAAGGAAGTCCGAGAAAAGGAGGAGGAGGCAGAGTCTGGATGAGACTGGAAGTGACTTGAATATTGCCTGAGAAAAAGGGGGCAGGAAGAGGAGGCATGGTGGGACTCACACAGTGTGACCACAGAAAACACAACCCTGGCTTTAGCGGACAACTGTGAGGCACCACCTCGACGTGCGGTTCGAATAAAAGAACTTAAGCCCCAGCTCTAGAAACATCACCGGAGGTCTGTACTCAGCTGTCAGCCCTTTCTAGAAACTGTCCTCACTATGACAGCCTTTTTCTCCCGTGGTCACTTCCTGGGAAATCCCACATCCATTGACTTGCCTGTTGCAGGGGGAAAACTAAATAAAAAGCCTTGGCTTCTAGCCGCAGCCTGGAATATCTCTGAAGGACACTTAATCTGGTTACTTCCATGTTTGTTATCATCTACCTGCTATCCGCTCAGTCCACGAGGCCGACTGCCTCCTCAGCCCCAGGCTGTGCTGATGGCCCAGAGGATTCCTGGGGAGCTACTGGTCTTCAGTCCACACTGGAAGACTGGAGAACGTGCTTCTGAAGTCGGGGAGAACGGAAGTAGCCGCAACAGGGCAGATGAGCCTGCCAGAGCAATGTGAACGTAAACAGCTCCAAAAACCAAAGCTTTCTCAAAAAGCTGCAATTCTATCATTTATCTCCATTGCCTGGACCTCCTCAGATCAGGATGCCATTGACTGGCTCCACCCACATTACCGGAGATCTTCCACGTGGAATAACATGATCAAGAAAACTCCTTACAGATGTGCCCAGCCACAAACAAAACCCGCCCAATGCCCATCTCAAAATCGTTCCTGTGTTCTGGTTTCCGCCTGAGAAACTGCTTCCCTGAGAATCTGACTTGTAACACTTGCATAGAATTCTTTCAAAAGGGACAGGCCCAGGGCATCTTCATAATATTCAACGTGGTCACTGCCTTTAGGCTCAGTTCAGTTCCAGATACAAACTATCACCGTCAATTACTGAGTATTTACCTTTGCCTCCTGAAAAATTATACATTGACTCAATTAACCTTTCAATTCAGAATATAGACAAAAAAACAGCTAGTATACACACTAATGGCAGAATCAAGCCAGGCAGACTTTGATGTGAAAGATCTTGGTTCCTTTTCTACACTCTTCTTGTGCATGTAGGTTGGGTGATGGCTGTGTTCCTGGATTGGTGAGTGTCGGGCCCCAGGTAGGTACTCACATTCTCTTTGTGAGACCAGATTACTGAGATAGAATTATATCGTGTTTCCGACTAACAGATTTCCCTCTTGCTGATTGAATTCAGTCTATACTCCCAACATTTCTGTGCATTCCCCAGAAATGCTAACCGCCAGTGAAACAGAACTCTGAAGTCAATATCTGCTGGGATATAATAGAAAAGGCAGCACAGTGGGTCGGGCCACAGACACATTCAAAATTTTGGTTTTAGTTTCTAGATTTACTTACTGTGTTTGTATGAGCATTTTGCCTACATGTATGTCTAAGAGCCATGTGCATGCCTGTGTCCTCACGGGTCAGAAGAAGGTGTTGGGTCCCCTTCTTCTGGAGGTACACATGGCTGCGAGTCACCATGTGGGTACTGGGGATTGAACCTGGGTCCTCAGCAAGAGCAGACACAGCTTTTAATCACTGAGCCATCCTTCCAGCCGACATTAAAACTACTCTTAGCCTTGTGGTTGCAATAGGTAATAGATAAAGATTTGTCGGTTACTGAAGCCCACTGCTTGGACACAAGAGACTACAGGTAGTGGATCCTGAACACCAAGCAACTGTGGATGGTTTACAATAACCAGGGCTTATCTTTTTCTTCATTTTCCTTTCTTTGAAAATGTAATAGACAGAAATCAACAAACACAAGGAACCAGAATGTGGAAAATAAACACAGGAAAGCAAAACTTCTAATATATATATATATATATATATATATATATATATATATATATATATATTCTAATATATGTATATATCCAGTCTAATATATATATATATATATATATATATATATATATATATATATGACTGGATAGATGGCTCAGTAGTTAAAAGCACTGACTGCTCTTCCAGAGGTCCTGAGTTCAATTCCCAGCAACCACATGGTGGCTCACAACCATCTGATGCCCTCTTCTGGTGTGTCTGAAGACAGCTACAGTGTATTCATATACATAAAATAAATAAGTATTATCTAAGCTTTGTCTGTCGGGCTCGGCTTCCTTTTGCAGTGGTGAGAAGAGGTTCCTGAGCACATTCCTGGCCAGACTTGAATGAACATGACTGACTGATAATAAAACAAATCACGAGTTTCCCTTTTCAGCCTCTGTGATGTGAAAGCAACATGAAGCTGTCAAAAATAATAAAGTGAGACAGGCTAAACTAATTGCCACTGATGACAGTCGTTATAAACAATGTGGATGTGGTCCCACCTCACTGGCATTTAAATAATCTGTAAATTTTTTTTTAAAGCCAGCTTCTCCTAAAACTTGCATGTGGCATCGGGGGAGCCATGGAAAAAGAAGGGTGGTGCAGAGGGTGGAGTCGACAGAAATAACCTCTGTCCTGACACAAAATCCGAAGTGCTTTGGGACAGATTCTCTAAGTGTTGTCCCTGTATGCCACTGCCAGCCCTTTCCTACCTCAGTTCTTAAGAATACTGCTCAGGCCAGAGTAGAGGTGTCCGCCTGGGAGGGCTCTCACCACCTGAGCTGATAAGGGAGCCAACTTTACTCTGGGTTGCCAGGCTCCAGTCTGCACTGGTGAGAGTGTGGACAGACAGAAGCAACACAGCTTCTGGGACAGACCCTGTTTCGGGCTCCAGACATCCGGGCACCTTCCCCCCCCCTCCCCCCAGAGGAAAGGTGGCCACCAGGAAGGCTCTGTCTTCCAGAGCAGGTGAGAGAGACATATTCTGTCCAGGGTCCCTCAGAGACTAGCCTGTGCAGGTGAGTGTGCAAACTGCACAGGCGACACATCTTCTGGGACAGCCCCCATTTCGGGCCTACATCTTCAGC
>NC_034602.1:88257988-88261776 GCF_900095145.1 Mus pahari
GAGGCCCCTTGGTCTTGCAAACTTTATATGACCCAGCACAGGGGAAGGCCAGGGCCAAGAAGTGGGAGTGGGTGGGTAGGGGAGCAGGGGCGGGGGGGAGGGTATAGGGAACTTTGGGGATAGCATTTGAAGTGTAAATGAAGAAAATATCTAATAAATAATAAAAGTATATATGCATCGTTTAAAAGAAGAAGAATGCTGCTCAGCCACTGCCTTTAGAGACCTTCCATTTCACAGAGCCTGCTGGAGGCAAAATTATTAGATACAATGAGCTTGTCTTTCATTTTAAAAATGGAAGTGGCCATTACTAAGGAAGAATTCATTAAATGAATGAACACTTTCAAAAAATCCTGAAGAATGTGTGAAGTTCTATTGCAAATACAATCAATTACCTTCCAATTCTGAAAACATGTACTAGTTCAACGACCCTAAAACTATAACTATGCTACTGTTGTTTTTTAATGAGAAAACCTGGAAATAAAATAAATACCATGCAATATGGGTGTAGTTTTTTGTTTAATATGATAGAGGACACAAGGAAATACTATGAACCGTCTTAAACATCAAGGGTTTTAAGAATACTTAAAGGTGTATGTTGGCTGAAGTGTGGCTCAGTGCTAAATCACCTAGCATTTGTGATGTCCACGGTTGGGCCCCTAGCTGTAAAGGCTTATGTTATCAAGTTATATAAAAGTAGCAGGTTATAAAGTTATGTGCATATTACATTACCAGTTATATTCGTGCAAAAATATAGTTCTAGCTCTCGTAGCTTGTTCCATTTTGCTGTGCTAAACACAGTGACCAAAAGCCATGTAATGGAGTAAAGGCTTCATTTCAGCCTCTGCCCCACCCCATCCCATCGCTGCAGCCTCTGTTTCTGCCTGACCACTTCCGCTCTGGTGAATAATCCCCCTGACTCTTTTTTATTTTTTAACAGATCTTGGCTGAGTTTATTTGTAAAAATAGCATAGGACACTGGTCATCTGCAAACAGTGTGTGGGTGGGTGTGTCCCAGCAGTCAGTCTGTCTTCACGCTGGCTGGCAGGAGCCTTTTCTATGGGGCCTGCACAGGGACCTGGGCACCTCTGGGAGCCTGGGCTGGAGCTGAGGCCTGGGCCTTAGCTGGAGTTTTGGCCCCTGCCTTGGTTTGAACCTTGGGTTTCGGTTGGCAGAGCCTCTGACCCTTAGCCATGTAGCTTCAAATCCACTTCCCAAGCTTGGGGTGAGTGACAAAAGCCAGCCGGCTGAGTTTGCAGCTGGGGCCCTTTGGCACCATAGGCTTGATGGCCTGAGGCTTCACAAGGACCTTGGTGGCCTCTGCGTATGCACTCACTGCCTTTGCACTCTTGGCCTGCATCTTCTTCAGGCCTTTCTTGTTGTGCTTCTTGGCAAAGCGCATATTCCTCCAGAACTTGGGGTCAACCCTCTTAAGAGATTCGTATCTTTGTGACCGGGGTTTTTTGATGTCATTTCTGTGCCATTTGCGGGACTGGTTGTATGTGGTGTGGTTCTTGGACTTGGCCATGTCTGCACAGTAACCCACAGCTCCCACAGCACCTAGGACCAGAAGAGAAACCCCTCGACTCTTTCAAGATACTTGTAAATAGGTTCAGAGCCCTCCTGGGTGTGTCAAGGTAATCTCGCGTGCCAATACCCTCAGGCAGCGGGCTCAGAACATGGTTCAGTAGAAGAGGGCTCTCCTGGCCCGGCTGGTTTACTCTCCAGCACAGCGCCTGTCTTTCTAGTCACAATGTAACTAGATTCTAGAAACTGGAACCTGATCCCTTTGGATGACCGTCCCTCAGCCTGCTGATGCCTACCTCACAATGGAGGATTCTCTTTCTTAGACGTCTTCCTTGTAAACTCTCAACGGGGTAGTGTCTATTTCACAATAATAATATAAATCTTCAACTCATACGTCTGAAATCCCTTTAGTGGGTTCCCAAAACAGAAGGATGCTTTGTCCACGGAAAACTCTGCGTACCCCCCCCCCGGGACAAAACCCTGTGCTGGTGAGATATGTCTCAATTCTAGGCAGTAACCAACAGATGCAGGCTAAGGGGGGGTCCACGGTATCACAGAAAACAATAGACAAGGGCTTGAGAGATTACAAGCTGTTAGCCCTTTAGGGGCAACAAACATATTCCAGTTTTGAGCAGGCTAACCCTGGGGTGGGGGACGGGGCATGTAGGTAAATTCTTACCTTTGCGTACATTTCCTAAGTGATGTAGGAAAGACTCCAAGACTCCCTCTTCTAGTTCTTCCAGCCCCCTTCCCTCTCCCATCCCCTGCTCCCTGCCTCTCTGTCTCTATGTGCTTATTCTGCAAACATATGCTACCGTCCGTACTCCCCGCCCATAGCTAACTCAAATAAGCTTATCCAAAATTATCCCAAACTCCTGCTTCTTTAATAGCTGCCGTTATAAGCATCCCCCAGACCGAAGTGGGGAGGGGGACTTGATTCTACACAATGTACAGCCATGAGAAATGACTGATTGAGATACAGAGCATTACGTGTGCTGCCAATGGTGACATTGTTCTAGTAAATTCATCATCCTGACACATTCATAATACTCCGACACTGATGTCTGATTGTGTCCCTCGCTACGGGGCAGCCGCTTATGCTGGGTACCCCAAGGAGACATATGGCACTGAGCGGAGCAGCCTCACCTAAGCCTCTGCGCTGCCACATGCTGTGGCTGCTAAACAAACAGTCCTCCTGTGAAGAAAAGGATGGGCACAAGGTCATGGGCAAAGGAAGCTGGCACCTGGCTGAAAGGGAAGCTGAATGGATCCTCTCCCCTGGCATTTCCAAGGAGGCACTGGCAGGCCATGCTATCAACATCGGCAGTGTCTAGACTGATGTATGGGCTGGTCATGAAAGATTCTGTTTGAAGCCAGGGACATTTTCCTGAATGGTGCAATTACTTGTAGACCTGAATGACTCTCTCAGCCCTAAACACTGAAGAGTCAATAGCCCAGGGTGAGCCAGAGTCAAGTGTCAAGAGAAACCCATACATTCTCTTTCTTTCTCTCCTCGGTTTGCAGGCACGCGCGCGCGCACGCGTGTGTGTGTGTGTGTGTGTGTGTGTGTGTGTGTGTGTGTGTGTGTGTGTGTGTGCCTGTACACACAGGATGCTCACAGAGAATGTTAAGGGATGACCTCAAAATCCCAAATGCCAAACCCACACCTCTGGTTAAGGTTTCCTCTCTTTGCACAGATCCTGGTGTGCTCAGTTTGAAAGCATTAGTGACAAACTCAGAGTCACCAACGATGTGTTGGTGTCACATTAAGGAAAGAAACAAAGCACTTCGGTTATAGTCACCTAACCAAAAGTGAGTCGAGCATTGACATCCCTACTTCACATTCCCTGTGCCTTCTGTCCTCTTATCTGTAATTCTGATCTATGCCTGCCTGAAGCCTGCCTGGTGAATCCTCTCTTGTGTCTGTGTCTGTTTGTTGTGAGACTGTGTGTGTGTCCCTCACAAAGGATGTTGCTCTGTATTTATTGAACAGCACAGAGAGCATTACATGGTGAAGGAACACGGGACACTTTACAGAAGCCTTTAACAGAGTTTTACAAGAGATTAAGTCACAGATTCTGACACAGATAACAAACAGCAAACAACTTACAGCAGCGTTTGTCAGGAAATACCCACATGCTGTGTCCAGCATTCCTTCTGGATAGGCACTTTATAAGACACTTTCAGCCTCTATTTTTACTATGGAAAGTGAATAATTACCAACCTCTCCCTCTCCCTCTCCCTCTCCCTCTCCCTCTCCCTCT
>NC_034602.1:88261981-88280400 GCF_900095145.1 Mus pahari
GCAAACAAGAGGACATAACCTAAGATGGCAGCTGTGCATTGGCTTAAGTTGATTATCTGGGAAATCCAGGGCAAGTAATGGTGAGAGTTACCTTCCTCTCTCTCTCTCTCTCTCTCTCTCTCTCTCTCTCTCTCTCTCTCTCTCTCTCATTTCTTTAGTATATATATATATACTAAAGAAAATATCTAATATATTAGATATTTTCTTCATTTATGTTTCAAATGCTATCCTCTTTCCTAGTTTCCTCTCCTCTTAAAGGCAAGGTAAAGAAACAGGCTGAGTACACAGTAGGACAGCAGTCTTAAGGCTAAAGTGACTTCAAGGCGTTATTAACTGTGTGGTTCAGCAAATGTTCCAGTCTCTTAGAATGTAAGAGGTGTTTTTATAATAACGTACCACTACCCCTATGACTATGGGGGGCGGGGCAGATGAGTAGACCTTAATCCTGTGGGAACATTGGGACACAGCCAAAAACACTCATCTCCATAGAATCCTACCAGATGGTCCTGGGTAGGTAGGTAGTAGGTAAGGGACACACACACACACACACACCCCTCAAAAACTGTGTTAGAAGTCGTTGTTGTCTAACAGAGGTGGCCCACATTCCCATGGTGGTTCTACTATAGATCTACAAAGCATACTCTACACTCTGGACACTGGACGGACCATACCCACCCGCCTCCATTTTGTGTAGGAATAACTGAAAATATTGTTCAAAAGCTCTCTTTCATCTAACCAACTTAGAGACTGACGACAAGGGAGATTTGAAAGACATGGGTGTGCTTTTTCTGTAACCTCTGGGTCATTCCACTCTCGCCAATTCTGCACCAGGCAGGCTCTTTAGAGAATTTCCTGATATTGGTCATTTCCCACTGTTGTGTGACAAAATTTTTCCTGGGGGAGCTGCAACACACACATACTCACCCCAGGTAGGGAACCCACAACACACCAAAGTCCGACTTGGTGAGCCAATGAGTTTTGTTGAGGTTATTTACGGGATGTGGGTTGGGGGTTAGTTACAGAAATATGGGTGTGGGGTTACAGAAACAGAAATTACTCAAACATTTTGACATGACAGCTCACAAATCTGGGAACCTGGTGCATAGTGTGCATTATGAAGGCAGCACAAAAGGTTGAAGAGTGTCTTTCCAGGAGCCTCAGTTGTTCTAAACCTCGTCCATGCAGCTAGGCTGGCGTCTGTTTCTTCCAGGAAGCTGGTCTAGTCTCGGTCTTTTTTGCAGCTTGGCCTGTCTCAAAGTCTTTTTTGTAGCTCAGTTTTGCTTCATCTGAAAGGGACTTTCAGCTTTTATTGCTTACTCTGGCAGGGAGGGTGAATCTGGTCAGTTTCGGGGACTTCCAGATTTTGAGCTGTTTGCTTTCCTGATTAAGTAGCTTTCCTGCAGGATGGAATGTTTTAATCTTACAATGTTACACAATGGCCACTAATAAAAACATAAGATTTCATTCCCTCAGCAAATGCCTAATGAGTGGCTTGTTTTAAGCCTGTCGCTGTGCAGATGCGGGGACACAGAAGTACAACTCAGCTTCTGTCTGTAAGATGTCATAAGTGTGGTGATTAAGACATACAGCATGCTAAGAGAGCTTTGGGGACTTGCTGCAGGGAAGCAGATCTTCAATAGTGAGCGAAAGAAAGCCTTTGTGCCTCCTTGTTCAAGCATCGGTGAGTAGGCAGAAGGGACTGGGGGACAGAAAGAAACTTCCTACCCCAAATCCTTCAATCCCACATTGGAGCTGCTGGGAATTCAGGCACTCGGGCACTTTCTTATTCACCTACATACAGTGCTGGCCTGTGGCCACGGCCTGCAGAACAAATTGAACATGAGCAGCAGGCAACATCGTGAGCATGTGCTCCGGAAATCCCGCTGTGCATAAAGGATGGTTTTTAATTCGCTTGCACATTCCGGGGGGGGGGGGGAGAAGGTTTCCTACTTATAGATTAATCAAACATTCTGATAATAATGCTCTCTTGGCTCATTAATCAATGTGGAGATCTCACCTCTGTTTCTGCCTACACCTGTTTGGCTCCCTTCTCCCTGAATCACGTGCCCGGGACCCCAAGGCAAGCTCTACACGGAAAGACTCTGTGTCTCGCATTTATTTCATCTGCAGAAGGAAGGCAACAATACCTCACAGGGAAGTTGAGAGAATTAAGTTAGATAATGCGTAGCACAAGTAATTTAGAAAGTTTATTTCTTCCAACAAGCTCCAGGCTTTCCTGAGATACGGCAGCAAAGTCTTACGCTGCATTTCATAGAATAGTTAGGAATAATTATCGAATGCCTACAAGATCTCTCCAGGAGGAGATAAGCAGGCCCTTGAAAATGCACAGGGGCCGCTACGGAGGATGCTAGGCTAACAACCTAACTATAAAGGAAGCCCGGCAGCATTGCAATTATCTCCGAAACAAAGAGTCAGTCAAGTTTCCTGTAAAGGACTAGACAGGAGATATTTCAGGCTTTGCTTGCAAAGAAACCATGTCCAGAGAGCTGCAAAGATGGCTCCCTGAAGTCAGGGTACCTACTGTGCAAGAGGAATGACTCCTGTGTAAAAGTCACGCATAGCCAGAATTGGCGGGCAGAGACTTCACTGGCCAGCCATTTCTGCCATCAAGCTTCAGGTTCAGTAAGAGACCCTGTCTCAGGAAATAAGGTTGGAAAGCAACAGAGAAGACACCCTTGTGTATATATGAGCATACACACACACACACACACACATGCATGCATATAAACATATATGCCACACACATACCAAAAATCAAATGTTCATTATCCTTGAATAAATGTTGTAATAGAAAGGCTAACAGAGGTTGTTGTTGTTGTTGTTGTTTGTTTTTGTTTTGTTTTGTTTGTTTTACATTCTGAAATGTAAGAAATATTCCTAGCTCCAGGATTAAGCTTGGCCCAAGAGCCTGTACTTGGCTAACTTCTGTTCTGGAAAAATGCACCACTCTTCTGTGGTCTCTGCTTCAGCCACTGCATAGAGTCCCTGCCTCGGCTTTCCCGAATGACGGACTGTACCCTGGAACCCAAGTAAACCCTTCCCTTCAAAACTTGGTTTTGTTCATTTTATCACAGCAACAGAAAATCAAACTACAATACCTGTAGCCTTCCCCTAAAAAAATACAACACAATATTCTGTATCAAGAAAGAATACTCTATTATAGGCTAGGAAACAATCAAAATTAGGAATTTGGCATAAGGTATCTACAGAATGCTTATTGCTTTCTCAGCACCATAAAGACAAAAATTTCTAAACAGAATCACTGCATATCAGGGATTACCTTATATTAAGAGATCCTCAGATTAATCCGTCCTTTTCCACCAGAGCTGAAAGCTAATGGGTGCCCTACCTCATTGGAACACTTGGTTAGAAGCCCAGTGATTGGGCCACTGAGAAGGCCTCAGTCTATACTCCTGCATCCAGGGTCCTGTCAGGGTCCTGTCAATGCAGTTAATCATTAGAACACAGAATCACATTCTGAGAAGCCCTGGCCTTTGCTGGGTTTCTCGTGAGCCTAAATCTGTTACATTTAGTTCTTCCAGTCCCTGAGTTAATGGTTCTCACACATTTAAAATCTATAATCCGGGAATGGCTGAACTAAGTCTACTTTTTATGCCATACAGATGGTGGTAGTCAAATATTCTATTGCTTAAATATTCATGCATCGTGGATGAAAAAAAGTTCATAAGCATGATAGCCAATCTCCCTCTGAGGAGCTACAGCCCATTCCTCTCTGAGGAGCTATAGCCATCCCCCTCTGAGGAGCTATAGCCTATTCCCCTCTGAGGAGCTCTAGCCATTCCCCTCTGAGGAGCTATAGCCATCCCCATTTGAGGAGCTGTAGTCATCCCCCTCTGAGGAGCTATAGCCATCCCCTTCTGAGGAGCTATAGCCATCCCCCTCTGAGGAGCTATAGCCATCCCCCTCTGAGGAGCTATAGCCATCCCCCTCTGGGGAGCTATAGCCATCCCCCTCTGAGGAGCTATAGCCATCCCCCTCTGAGGAGCTATAGCCATCCCCCTCTGAGGAGCTATAGCCATCCCCTTCTGAGGAGCTATAGCCATCCCCCTCTGAGGAGCTATAGCCATCCCCCTCGGAGGAGCTATAGCCATCCCCCTCTGAGGAGCTATAGTCATCCCCCTCTGAGAAGTTATAGCCATCCCCCTCTGAGGAGCTATAGCCATTCCCCTCTGAGGAGCTATAGCCATTCCCCTCTGAGGAGCTATAGCCATCTCCCTCTGAGGAGCTATTGTCAGCTGATGTCGACTGGAAAACAGAGAGTCACTTTTCTTTAGTGATGTGGACCTCAGAGGTGAGCCATGTTCTAGGAGACGGCCCTATGCCCACACACAAACAGGCAGCATGACATGGACTCAGTGGGTATTAAAAGAGAGAGGGAGAGAGAGAGAGAGAGAGAGAGAGAGAGAGAGAGAGAGAGAACATGAAATTTATAGGGAAAGTTAAGGGTTAATGGAGAAGTTGGAGGGAATAGAATAGGGGTGATATGGGTCCAAACACATCATACACATGTGTGAATATTAAATATTTTATTTTAAAAAGCAAATCTTTATTATGTGTACACAAATATAGATGAAACCGCAATAAAGGAAAAAAAAGAGTCCATGAATTTAAGAGGGCGCAAGGTGTCAAGGATCTGGAGGAGGTAGTGGAAGGCAGAAATGATGTAATATTGTAACCTCAAAAACTATTATTGAGAAGATAAATGAATGATAATAGTTCTTAAATTAAAATAGAGAGTAAATAACTGTTCGTGCATCAGAAGCCTGAGCTGAGCCCCTAAATGCTTCAGATTCTTAGCCCCGTGCACAGCCACTTCCAAGGGCTCATATAGTGGCACTTGCCAGAGTCTTACTCATGCAGGACCTGTCACTACTAATCTCTGGTCACAAGTCGCTTACAGGACTTTCCCGTGGTTGGAATTGCTGTCACTTTCCGTAAGCATACACAGCGCAGAGCCCTAGAAGAAGCTGAAGTTCCTTGGGAAAGAACAATGGTACCCTAAAAAGAAGATTATACAAATTTTTGTGTGACTAGAAACCATTGGGTGGCAGCTCAGAACAAAATCCCACCGTGTAGCCCAGACTGGCCTCTAAGTCACAGCGATCCTACCTCGCTGCCTCTGGGTGCCGGGATCCTAGGCAAGCGTGCCACACTTCTGCTTTGTATATGGATAGTTATTCCTAACACATTCGTCCTGGAGGCTGAAGCTAGGGCTGTATCATTTACTAGAACCAGAGAGAAATCCAGGGCCAACCATAAAGGCCTCTTTACAGTTACACAGCAGGTAGCACCGCGCAGAGGAGTCCCCATGGGTATCGTAAGCCTAACCCTTGAATCATCACTCAGAACCGACTCACTCCTAAGGACTTGGCTCGAACACATTTTCATGCTCCCCTGTTCCTGCTTTGTTTTCATTACTTAAATTCTACTAGGAAGCAAGGCCTTGATGCTGGATTGTAGATCTCACATAAAACATCCGGGCTATTGAGTTTGTCAGCTCTCGAGGAAGGCAGAATAATTGAAGTCCATTTATAAAGCTTCCGTGTCTCAAGAGCTGCAATATCAACAGACAGCATCAACTGAAAAAGGAGAATTCTCCTGACGTTATATTCACTATGAACTTCCTATGCTTCTAAAAATCTGTCCTAAAATAAAAACAGGAAGCTTGAGTTGAGCGTCACTCAATACTATGACAGCAGAACAAAGCACCCGCTGTTCCAGCTCACTATAGAGAAGGCGCCTCACGCCCTGCATCAAGCTGGATTTCAGCGGAGCTAACACGCACTTGTGACCTCCACCCAATAAACAATTGGCAGAATTAAACACATATGTAAAACTAAAATAAAATGTCATGAGGAAGTTGGGTTTGTTTCAGAAATAAAAGGTTGCACATGAGAAAAATCAACCAATGCAATTCACTGTATTAGCAAATAAAGAGCAACAGCCACATATGGTCATCTCAGCTAATACAGAAAATAAAATGTTTGATGAAAAAAAAATAAAAATCTGGGACCGAAGAGATGGTTCCGTGGTTAAGAGCACTGGCTGCTCTTCCAGAGGTCCCGAGTTCAATTCCCAGAAACCACATGGTGATTCACAACCATCTATAATGGGATCTGATGCCCTCTTCTGGCATGCATGCAGATAGAATACTCACACACATAAAATAAATAAACCTTTAAAAAAAATCTATTAGAAAACCAGGTCTAGAACAGAGCTTCAATTGGTTTTTTTTCAAAGACTACTTTTGTTATTCTCTTCCAAAACCAAAAGTAATTATACCTGCTCCCACCACTTAGTAGTAAAGATTGGATTTCTCCCCTACAATCACAAATAATGGTGCCTTCTCTCCATTTCTTTTTCAACATCTTAGGAGGTATGGCTAGGGAAAGGAAGGGGGAAAAGGAAGAATAAAGGAAAAGCACACAGACTAGAAAAAAATAAAGAAAGATAAAGATGAAAACACAGCATCAAGGAGGGCTCTGAATCTGTCACACACATGAGCTTCCTGAGTGGGGAGGGTCCCACCACTCTAGACCGGCCTCAAACTCACTATAGAGCTGAAGTGACCTGGAATCCCTTCTTCTTCCACTCACCTTCCCACATCAAACTGAAAACAACACACATTCCAAGAAGAAGAAGGAGGAGGAGGAGGAGGAGGAGGAGGAGGAAGAGGAGGAGGAAGAGGAAGAGGAAGAGGAAGAAGAAGAAGAAGAAGAAGAAGAAGAAGAAGAAGAAGAAGAAGAAGAAGAAGAAGAAGAAGAAGAAGAAGAAGAAGAGGAAGAAGAAGAAGAAGAAGAAGAAGAAACAAAAGTCCATGGTCCTCCAGGCTAAGGAAGTGGCTCAGTCAGTAAATGTGAGCATGATGAACCTGAGTCCCGATCTATGACACCCACACATAAGCTGGGTATGATCACATGCTGGGCAACCACAGAGCTTTGAAGGTGGAGATAGGTGGATCCCCAGAGATTACTGGCAGCCAGCCTAGCCAATCAATGAGCTTTCAATGCACTGAGTGGCCCTGTCTCAAAAGAGAAGGTAGAAATCAATACTGAAAGACTTAACATCAACCTCTGACCTCCACATGAACGTAACGCATGTTCACATGCACCCATACCTGCACACACACGTATGCTTACAAATACATGAAAGCTACACGCGCGCGCACACACACACACACACACACACACACACACACACACACACTGTGCCTCTACATACAACACAAACTGAAGCATTATGCTTAGGGAGCGAAACCCACACCAAAGACTCCCTATACCATGACTCCATTCATATGAAACTGTAGGAAAGACAAAGCTAATCTGTGATGTGTACCAATGGTCCCCTGGGTCTGGGTTTGGGAGGACGGGTGATAAGTCACATGGGGGTTATCCAAGAAGACAAAGACATGCTGTCTCCATTTTTGTAATTCTTCTCTAAGAGTTTCACACAGGCACGCAATAAAACACGATCACATTCCTCGCCCGTTTCTCCTCTCCAACTCCCCTCTGGCCTCCAGCATACCCTCTCCTAACTTACCGTTTTTTTGATAATCCACTAAATGTTACCCGTGTCACTTTCAGGAGACAGACAGACATTCTCTCCACTCTCCCTCCTTTCCAGCTCTTACTGTCTTGCTGTCTCCTCTGCTGTGACGTTCCCTGAGTCTTGGTAAAGGCTCCCATTTGGTGCAGAGTACTTGAGCAGTGGACCCCTTATTCTCAGTGTTGGACCAATTACACATCACCACACTTACTGCTGTTCACTGCAAAAAGAACTTTCTCTAAACAGGGCTGAGATAAAGCTAGGTCTATACATAAATGCACAAATAAATAAATCTATGTAGAAATGTAGAAATGCAAGTATTTTGAAGGCGCTTTGAGAGCATGACCACTTAGGAAAATTGCAATGTCGTGTTCTATGGGTCCATGACCTCCCAGCCATGGGCTTCTGACCAGGATTACAGTCCCAACATGAAATTCCCTCTGCGAAGCAGGTCTCAGATTCCATCAGGAAGCAGTTGGTTACCCTCTAAGACTCATGCTGCTATTACCCTAGTGCATGCATCTTACCTAGCAGGGCATGCCACAATTATGCCAGATAGTACATCTCACCTTTGTAGCTTTCAGAGTCTGTTACTGGATAAAACCACTGACATCTTTCTGCCCTCACCAGCCTGCTGAGTACCTTCCAGCATGATGAAACCCAGCCAGGATGGAGGACGTTTCCTGGTCAGTTTGAGAATGGTTTCTCTACGTCCTACAGGCAAAGCGTGTGGTGTCTTACACATAATTATGGTAGGTAACCAAGGGCAATGCACCAGGCTGTGTTGTTTGGGGAACTCTGGGCTCTCCCTGACCAATAATTTTGGGGGATATTCCATACCTTTTTGCTGTTTCCGTTGTGAATACATCTTTCAGAATTCACGGAAACATGCTACTGTTTGGTTAGATGATTAACTGATTAATTTGGGGGGGGGGGGAGGGATGTTGACCTCTGTCATATCTGATACATTGTAACCACATTAGATTTACTGTTTATTAATATTGTATTCTAGAATCTATACTCTGAATTTTAAAAGAATTTCATTTCATTTACCTCCAAAACCAATGGCTAGGGATTATTCCTAGCCCCACTTTACAGATGAGGAAATTAAGACTCGGAGGTTTGGACGGTTAATATGTAGTATAATTGGCTTTAAAAGTCAGACCCATCTGTCTTCAAACTAGCCCGATGCTCTCAGCATTGCACTGTGCCTTCTCCAGGGGAGGAAGCCATTATGCCTCTAATACAATGAAATACTCCTAACAAGATGCCAGCAAAGGGAGAAATAAGTGGATTTGTCACTTGGGCAGAATGGGAACATGATAATAAATCATCAGGCTTTTCAGGAGCCACTAATGTCAACAGACCATCAAATCCAAACTGATGGAGCAGCAAATGTAATTATTGAACCAGGACAATTCCAGTTTAAGATACTGATTAATCTCAAAGATACAAAGGTCCTTGTTATTATTCACTTGTGAAGAGAAATTAACTTACAAAGAAGATTAGGCATTGGCAGAGAGTAAAAAAAAAAAAAAAAATCCATGGCCTGCTTATTCTCGCACTTGTCTTATTACCACAATGCCTGTGCTCTCTGCCAACATTTTACAAGTGAATTCTTATACACGTTCAATCTCATATTGAGTGGATTCGGCAACAGAGCACAATGAAATAGAAACAACCTAATTAATTCTAGAAAAGCAAGTGCAAGCTCAAATATGAAAAACTAAAAGAGGCAGTACCATAAATAAATAAATAAATAAATAAATAAATACTTGTAAATACTGAAGATGCAGAGAAGAGAGGGTATTGTAGAAAAATCTTATCTAAGAATAAAACAATTAAAATGAATAGTAATTAGTAAATGCAATTCAACAAAATATATAAGATTATCAAATAGGATTAAACAAAGATAGACTAGAGGTATAACTCAGTGGTAAAGCACTTGGCTGGAATGTATAAAGTTCTAAGTTAAAGCCCTAACAGCAGGCTAACCCATTCCTGGTGCTTAGATTTTTATTTGCTAGCCTGGGGTACTATGTGAGCTATCCCTCTTTGTTGTAGGATAACTCCATAAAACCTCTTTTTATATACATATAAATGTATGCCTTGTGAATCTTCTATAGTGCCAGGATTCCATACAGCCTTTTCAAAGAAATGAGTGCTCTTTAAGGGTGACCCTGAGTAGGTCAACCATGCACCAATCATGACTTCATACCTATGGGCAGCTAAGCAGAACAAACTGGACTTGGTGGGGAAGAGAAAGAGAGAGGAAGTTGGGAGAGAAGGAATTGGAAAGGAGGGGGTGCATATGACCAACACACAGTATTTGCATGTATGACATTCTCAAAGAATAGCAAAAATTAAAGGTGCTTGTCACCAAGCCTATTGACCTAAGATCAACACCTGAAATATGTGTGGAAGAGGAAAGAAACTGCAGAGTGTAATTCCTACTATCCTGCTTTAAGCTCTGCAAGGACTGCTCTATCAGCCCCAGGCTCCCTCAGGCTCCCTCAGATAAAACTCACACACACACACACACACACACACACACACACACACGCTTATCTTTGATATGCTTTAACTCAATGGTCATGCTCTTCTAAGCCTCCCTTGGCTATCACAACCTTTTCACTCCCGGCTTGGCACCCTAAATCTGCCCTCAGCTTAGTTGTGTTTCTAACCTCCTACCTGCTACCCCAGGCCCAGTTGGGGAAGTGGTCAAGGGCTACCCCGCCAGAGATCTCACATGGCTGGTGGCTCTTTCTCCCTCCGAAGCATGGTGAATCTTTCTCTCCTCTCTGGCACCTGCTAGCCTGCCTGCAGGAAACTGGAAGTCCTCCTTATTTCACCCAGCTCATTGGCCGCTAATATCTTTATTGATCAATCAAGAACCAGCTGGAGAACATGACCTTCAGTGTTCACATGCAGATTCTCGATCAAAGCATCAGAACTACCTGCTACAAGAAACAGTTCCCAAGAGCTGTCCTTTGACCTCCACAAGCACATCATCACATATGCATGTGTGCATGCACACACATACACACACAAAACCAGCATGACAAGATACACCAACAGAGGTAGCATGAATGTTGGAGAGATAACAAAACACCTCCTGATTATAAGAGCTACTCCAGGAGGAAGCACATGTCTTGTGCTATAAATCTGGTCAAGAGCCCATGGCTGGGGAGCTCATAGGCCCCAGTGTGAACAAGCCTCTGTTACTTTGCTAAGTAGACATACAGTCAAACTGCTCCCTCAAGTCTTATCTCTGTACTGTGGATTAGCTAGCTCTCATCTGAAAGGCTTCCTTATCCCGTAGATGGCAGTTAATGAAGAAGCTCAGAGTTGGCCAAAGTTGCACAAAACATGTGACAACCGAGTGCTCAGACACAAATGGGACATCTGTATCTTAACCCAAGGCCCAGCGAACATCTCAGCAGAGGGGGAAGAGAGATTATAAGAGGTTGTTAAGGAGTGGAGTGACACTGTCTCCTGGACAAGACCCCTGCACTCAGGAACCCATAGCACTGACCACCTGCACAGGGCAAGCCAGCCAGGGCAAGCCTGCCAGTCCCAGAATGAAGTGGTCAGGGGCTCAGGAGCTCCTACCCCTGGCTCAGGAGCTCTAATTAAGACCTTGATTAAATATCCTGAACTAAGACAAAGAAGTAAAGGGCACTGACATAGTGTTCATACCTATTCACGGGGCCTTTTCTAATTTAATGTTTTGTATGGATGTATACATGAGTGATGATCAACATGAATTGTAGTGAGGTTTTTGTTAAATCAAGATGACATGAAGTTGGGAGGAGGTGGGGATGAGGGATAGATCCTTAAGGAGTTAGGGGGAGGGGTGGGTGGATATGATTAAAATACATATTATGCATGTATTCAATTTTCAGAGAATTAATGAAAATACCTTTTAAATGGGATTAAAGCTGATTATGCAATATCAGACCTAGGGAACAAGAGTATCCCTGGCCTTTTAAGTAAGTTCCAAGCCAACTTGACAGTGCCTGAGGAAGAAGAGTTCACACACATGTGCACAAACACACACATGCACCTGCATACATGCACACACACAAATCCATTGTATATGAAAACTATAAAGCCTCTATGGAAAGGGGGAAATCGCTAAATTAAAAAGCAAAAAAAATAAACAAAAGAGCAATAGCTTACTATAAGTTGGAAATTTCTCCAAATTAAGAAGTTAAAATGTATAGACCGTTAGCATTTGGTTTATGTAATAGATAAATGAGTACTCTATAACTTACAATGTTTATGTACAACTAGGGTGTTGTATCATTTATGCTAATTGTTAGCAATTATGCTATTACAGCCTAATCCACCAAAGAAAATACAACCAACAAACACTGGGATGTGTTCCCATGGAAATGAAAGAAATGCAAAATAAAACAGAGTGAATAAGGAAGTCTTGTGATGACAGAACTGGAGAACGCCTTTCTGCATGGCGGCATCCCATCCACGTATTATGAGTGTGCCCCACTCATTCATTCAACCAGAGAACTTTAAGATGTTCGAAAATGCCTTAAGTTCGTTCACAGCCTTTGATCCAGAGACCCCCCACTCTGCTTCACTTTAAGACGTGCATAAAGGCAAAGCTTTATGTGGGATGACACTCAGTGACGTGTGGTTTGTTAACAGCAAAACTGGAAGAAAATTCTAAAATGTTCAGTAATAATGAAAACCCTCAAAATAAGCTGCGGCTATGCCAACTGAATGGAATAGAAGTATTTAGAAATAAGTACTTAGAATCAAATAAGTATTTAGGACAAAATCGTTAGGCACATTAGTGTCTGGGAAGTAAAAACATACAAAGCATTTTCATTACGCACTTGATGAACTTCGAGAGGGCTGAATGGGCTGCTAGCTTCACGATTGTGATGAGAAAGAAGATATAAAAGCATTTCCATTTTGAAGGGGGGGGAGGTTAAAACACCAGTTAGGAGGCCCGTGCCAGTGGGAGAGTGAGCAGGCTGTCCTTGGGTGGGGGAATAATCTGAATAAAATAACCCAGGCAGCAACGGTGGGTGTGATCATACAGGCTGCAGAGAGCTTTCTGTTCTTTCTGTAAATTACATTTATTGAACTCAGCGAACGTTTATCCAGATCTTAAATTAATGATCCTGAGACAGGACAAGGATGTGAAAGGGGCTGTCGTGGAACTCATCAAAGTGTGCGGATATATCGTTATATGATGCCTTGCGTTTATTCTCTGAGATTTCAAACGTGGGTATTATGTGTTTGATCGTATTCGTGCCTCACTTCCACTTCCCCCAGGACACGCCCCCATACATCCTGTCCCCTGCTTTTAAAAAAAAGAGTTCACTGAACCCAACCAGTGCTGCTCATATGCACGTGGATAAAGGGCTAGCCTCGGGATCACGGACAATCCATCATGGCTATGCACCAAAGAAAAACGACTCCCCCTCTCCTAGTAGACATGAACTGCCAATAACTCCCCATCTAGGGGTGAGTGCCTGCGGGCCCTTCCTTCCCTGGACAGCTGACTGACTTGAACTTGTGCAGGCAAGCACAACTGTTGTGGGTCCGTGAGCACCCACGTTTCAGGGCTGGAAAGCAGCATGACACAGTGCCCTCCCTCTCCATCCTCTGGCCCTCACATTCTTTCTGCTCCCCCTTCCTTTGTGTCCCCTGAATTGGATCAGTTTTAGGGGGGGGCTCTGCATTAACCAATGCCCACTGCAAAAAGAAGCTCTTCTGACCGGAGTCGGCATCGGTACAAAGGGTTGGACTAAACCGCTGGCACAGTTGCATGGAATTAAACCAGGAAGCTCTCAGATCCCTCTGGCTCTGGCAGGGGGCATGTGGTACTGTGGAGGAGGGGAAGAGGGCGGGAACCCTTGATCTCCACAGCCCGGGTGTTCCTAGAGTTCTGGGGTGGGGGTAGAAGAGGTTTCCTGCTGGCGACCCCTCAGTTCCCTGGTTCCCTCTGGCTTCTGCTGTCCGTCCTTGAGGCCTCTCCTGGTCCCTGTGCAGGTCCAGTGCAGGTGTGACCACCTCTCCCACGAAGCTTCCGGTGCTCTCTTCTCCGATTCCTCTTCCAGTATTCTAAATGATCGGTCTTTGCCTTGAAGAGTTCTCAGGGAGATCTGTGTCATACATCACAAACCTTTCTGCCAGGAGTTCGCTATTGTGCGTGCTTTTGTTTACAAAATGGTAAAGTCCATTTTCAAGCCTGAAGAAGAAAATATGTTGATTACCATTCAGTGATTTCAGGTTCTAATAACAACTTCCAAATATCAAATATGAGAAAAAGAGAAGTAGAAATGTCTTTTCTCTCTCAGATCTCTAGATTGCAAAACCTGTCTTACGACAGTGAACATTTCTCAATGATATAAAGCTACATTTAGAAAATATTTTCTTTTTTTTTTTTTGACAGCAGAACCAACCAGATATAATTTATTAAAATAAGTTCATTACAATGTTACCTGTTTTTAAATGTTGTAAATATATTCAAAACTGTTCCAGTGTTGTAATATTGTGAACATTGTCTTAGGAAATTACAAAGTACAATAACTGTGTTGGCAAAACTATGAAATAGCTTCATTCATCTTTCAAATATAAAAATATATTGTTTTATGCAACACTGAGCAGTTTTAAGGCCAGAACACTTCAAAGAGAGTTGGAGGTACACATACTTTGGAAACTGTTTGTTAAGAATATTAACATAAATAAATATTAAAACTGTTCATATTGTTCAAACCAAGCCAAACATACTAATTTATATCTTTTTAAACAGTGTTCTCAGGGAATTTTCTTCAGAAGTCACACCATTTTTCAAGTATGAAGAACAAATGTGCTCGGTGACCATGGAAACATAAACATGCATTTATAGTATTGTACAGGATTTGGACTTTCCCTCCATATTTGGTGTTGTCGTATCCTGAAGATTTTGACCCATGTGGTTCTGGTTGGCATCTTTCTTATCACTTTGTAAGTCTATTTGATCTCCTATTGGCTTTATCTCTGGGAGTGGATCATTAGTATTCTGCATCAGTTTCTGACTTTTTTAGCTTTCCTTATGTCTTTACTTGTTGGGTCATTACCTCCCAGAATTTCTGAAGAGCTGCTCTTTACACGATCATACATGTGCCCTTTTGGATTTTCATTGTACTCACGAAGGGTCCGTTGCATAAGGCTGCCACTGTCTTCCTCTTTAAGGACTTCAGCTAGCTTCTCATCAGCAATATCAATAGTTTCTGAGCCTTCTGTTTCAGGTATACTTCCTTCTTCTACAATCTCTTTCTTTCCTTCCTTCCTTTCTTCTTCTACAGTGTCTTCTACATTCAGGATATTAATTTTCTCATCCATGTCCCCTTCTTCTGGTTTCACAATTTCTGAAAGTTGAGGAGCCTGTTGTTTTTGAATTGGTGAAAAATCTAATAATCTCTCATTGGAACTCGTAGTCATCATATGTGTAATATTTAAGATATTATTAGTTTCACCAAAGTTTTCTGAATCCACTGCTGAAGAATTTTCTGTCTCTGTGTCTTTATTCATTTTATCTTCAAAATAATCTGAGTCCAGCAGCTCCGTGGAGTCAGAAGGGCTTTTCTCTGGGTAGTTATTCACAGACAAATGGAAGGGGAGTGAACTGGGGGAAAAATAAGCTGAAGTGGAGGCAGAAGTCCCCTCTAATGGAGGCAGTGTTCCCACCATTGAAGCAGAGCATGGGGGTCTCTCCCGCTCTCTTCACCGCCGACGTGCTGATAAAGATCTACTCAGTGAACTTCCTGGGGAGAGGTCATAGATGGAAAAAGAACCTGTACTTATATAAGGCTCATATACTTCTTCAAATTTAGATTCATCTGTTGTACAAAGTCGTGGAGTGGCAGAAACTAGCATGTGACATCCACCACAGGCAATCAATTGAACTGCAAATCTCAAAAAGTTGGAGCACAAGGTAGGAAAGAACTGATTGGTGAAATTCTCCATTCCAAGTCCTAACTTTCCATGCTGGCCATCTCCAAAAGTATACAGAAGGCCTAGTTCTGTCATCAAAGCTGTATGGTTTTCTCCACAGGAAATATGACTTATTTTCTGATCCTTAATACGCTCAATAATTTTGGGTTCTGATGTTTCAAAGAGAAAAGTGCCAAGGCCCAGTTGTCCAAACTGCCCCAGCCCAAAGGCATACACAACTCTCTCTGTGAGAACCACAGTGTGCCCTCCACCATAGGCCACTTGAATCACCGTCTCAGGAATGCTCAGCACACGCTGGGGTGATCTGTGATTGATCAGCCGCTGATTGGGAAGGCCCAACTTTCCATTCTCGGGTTCTCCAAACATGTAGAGCTCCCCGTCCATTGTTACAAAAGCTGAATGGTAATATCCACAAGAGATCCAGGAAATTGGCTTTCCAACATTCACTTCATGAGGGATACATACATTACTTTTATCTTTTAGACCAATCTGCCCTTCAGAATTGTCACCCCACATAAAAAGTTTTCCATCCTCAGTTAGAGCAGCTGATGTATTGGCGCCAGCAGAGAGCTGTTTAATGGTATCCCTAGGTGTAAAGAAGCCAATTTGATGAAAGGTGTCTCTGTCATCAGTGTCACCAAGCCCCAATTGGCCTTCATTATTTCCACCAGCTGCATATATGCCACCAGTATCTGTTGAAACTAAGGTATGGTTCCTTCCACAGGCAGCAAGTTTCACCTTTTCAGGCTTAAGAGCTTTGATACATGTTGGCTTGCTGATAGTGGATTTTGATCCTAATCCTAACTGACCCCAGTTGTTACTGCCGAACATGTACAGTTTATTATTTCCTGTAACAATAGCAGTATGTTCATCTCCACATGAAAGACATATGGGTATGTCATTTTTAAACCAGAATTTGCTCGGAATATTTTCGGCAAATTTAGTTTTTCCAAACGTAAACACAGCACCTGTATCGGGCACCAGTGACTCAGGTTCCGCCATGCCGAAGCCTGCGAACAGAATCTGTGCCTGCTTCGGAAAGACAGCAGGGGAGACTCGATTGGGCCTAAGGTACTGTCCTACCCCCTGGGACCCCCATCGCGACCCTCTTGGCATCGACCACTACTGTAGAAAATATTTTCTATTATCCTCTGTTAACTAAAAATGAGTGTAGGTGTCCAGAGTGTGTTTTTTTCCTAAGACAGGGCTATTTTGTGTAGCTGTCTAGCCCTAGCTGACCTAGAACTCACTCTTAGACCAGGCTGGCCTGGAACTCACAGCAAGCTTGCCTCTGCCTCCCAAGGGCTGGGATTAAAGGCATTCACCACCACTGTTCAGCCTCCTGAATGTATTTTTAAGAACAGAAGATTATCGGGACCCTGACAATTTCTTACTTTCTTCTTCAGTTTAGTGAGTTTGCTGTATTAAGTGTACTTCCAGTACTTAAGTGCCCAGCGTGTCCTAAGTGCTACACAAAGCTCAGTATTCTCTTGAATAATTTGACAAGCATTTCTCAGCAGCTACCATGTGTCTGCCATGATGCTACACGGTTCCCTAAGGCTGAAGAGGCAGGGTGTGGAGACCCACCCTGTCACCCCTGTAGCCTCAGACACCCAGCGGGCTGAGGCAACACGATCACTTGGGCTTATGCATCCAAGGCCAGCCGAGACAAGACTGTGGCACTATCTCCAAAACAGAAAATTAGAATGAACTGGAGAACATTTCTGTTTTGCTTTAGCATGCTCCAGGGCTCTCATCAAATCAAGAAAAAAATAGAAGCAGAGGCACACTGTTGAAGAGAACAGAGAAGTAACGCTTCCTTTGTGTCTGCAGAAAAGAGCAGAGTCTCTGTGGGTTGGTAACTGGTCACAGTAGGGACATAGTGACAGCATGAAACAGAAACACAAAAGCCGAGGGGGTAGCAAGAACAGCAACGTCCTCAAAAATGATATGGGGGTCACACTAGCTGAAATATGGGGGTGGCACGATGATGGTGATGTGTCTGCATAGGCACCCCTTACGTCACCTCCTGGTCTCCTAAGGCCTCAGTGATGCATGCTGCTGGCAGAGTGACAGGCAGCACACAGAAGGAACAGGGCTTTCTCCGAGACTCACGGAGGAAGGGGGTGTGAATGGTCACTGTGAACAGCTACACAGAACCAACAGCAACTCTGCTAATGAAGACTACACTGAGTGTCACGAAGGAGCAGGCACGCACACCATAGTCAGATTCCATTTCTGAAAAGATGGAATTCCAGAGTCAAATTCAACATACCCACCACTGTCTAAAATAGTCACCACTGCTCTTCTCCCCCTTCCTAAAAATTCTCCTCTTTTGTAAAGTGGGTAAAATGTACTTAATTGATTAATAAAAAGTGAACCGTCAGCACCACGGGAGGCAGATTTGTGGTTTGTCAGATTTGAAAACCGAACTCTAAACACTGCTATAGGAATTCTTAATCGGTTCTATTGGCTTCCTGCTTCCTCGACTTCTTTGCATGTTGCTGAGGGGTCCGTTTAGACGGAATATAAATATATAAAACTTTATATTTATATATAAATATAGTTTATAAGACCATGATTTGGTAGGAGTTTAGTACATGAATTTTTCCACTGTATCATCTGGTGAGGCTGGGTCAGCATCCCACAGGCAGCTTGGAAAGTGAGGGAGGCTGGGAGCCTTCAGGGGTCTTTCTACACCAACATCAATGGAACAGGGAACTAAGCTCTATGACTCCTCGGGCAGATTTCTGAAACAAGAGCATTGCATTTTCTCTAGGTAATATTATGAGTAAAACAGAGATCATTATTAATCCTGCCTTTTAAAGAAGAAAGGGAGGGAGGGAGGGAGGGAGGGAGGG
>NC_034602.1:88280776-88311676 GCF_900095145.1 Mus pahari
TGTGTGTGTGTGTGTGTGTGTGTGCATGTCCTCTCAGCTACATCCCAGCAATTCACAGATGCATATATTTAACAACTTTAAAGATTCCAACACTTAAGGTTTCTCGATTCCTACCAAACCTGGGCACTGCCCTGGTTTCTGGCCGCACAGTGAGTAAAACTCAAAACTCTTCCCTAACAATCCTAGAGAAACAACAGTGACCATGAGGGACTGGTGCTCGATTTACTTACAAACTTGAAGGCTGGCACTGACAAGTTCTATCTATTATTGATAAAGGAGTCGCTCATTAACATGACCCCTCGAGGTGATATTGCTCTTTATGCAGCAGCATCACTAGGCAATGTCAGAAAGAGTCCTCACTCTGAAACCACACTGCACGCAGGCTCCCTAGGAGAGAGCTGCAGCCGGGCATCGGCTGTCAGGAGTGTAAAAGACAAAGATGAACGCAGAAGCTATGCCGAGTAAGCTTATTCGTTAACCACCATCACCGCCTTCCAAAGAGACAAGCGGAGTTAATGCATACAGCCCTTTCCTGGGCTTGATTCATGGCAGCAGGGGTCAAAATCCATGCACTGAGGCAGAAAGAAACTTCACCAGTTTAAATTATTACTATCTTAACCTTTTGTGAAAAGGTGAGTCGGGGAAAAAGAGACTAAAATCATAGATTACACAGAAAAACTAACCACAGACTTCATACTTCTGTTTAACAGGTAAAAATAATTATTATAATTCACATTTTTAAAAGATTGAGTTTTACAGCTAACTAAAAGTACTAAACATGTTATTCTGAATCTGATCTCTACAATGTCACACTTAATATTAGATTATACAACCCCAATTATTAGATGTCAGGTAGCCAGATTAATGAGCAATTGTAGAATTTTTGACATGAAAATATAGTCATAATGTACTGCGTACAAAGAGCAGGTTTCAAAACACACCTGATTGCTCAGTGCCGTGGTTTTTAAAGGTTTTTAACTATGTGTATGTGTGTACACACATTCAGGGATTGGGGCATTATGTACATGACGTGCACATGTGTGCAGTACCCAAGAAGGCCAGCAGAGAGCTGGAGTCACAGGCAGCTGTGAGCCACCCTGACAGGTGGGAACTGAACTCTGGTCCTTAGCAAGCACAACACATGCTCTTAACTGCTGAGCCATTGCTCCAACCCCTTCAGTCCCGTTGTAGAAAGATAATGTACATAGCCACGTCCACGGAAGTGGCTGTTGCTGATCACAGATGACCACTCCCCTTCATTGTTTTCTGATATTTCTACAGTGAACATGTTTCATGTATCTGGTGAGACGGGGTGAGACCTTGTTATGCTGCTCTGAACTCTGAACTGGCCCTGAACTTTGAAGCTCAAGCAATCCTCCATTTCGCCTTGGGACAATAGGTGTACACCGCAGTCAACTGGCTTTTATTCGTTCATTTTGTTTTTTTGATTCAGAATCTCACTCTATAACCTAGGCTGGCCTTGAACTCTCACCTTCTTGCCTCTGCCTCCTGAGCACAAGGCTTACAGGCATGCGCCACCATGTCCTGCTGACTCTGTGTTTTTACAGAAAGGTTTGATGGGTTTCAAACAGCCAAGCTTAGTACAAACAGGAAATAAACCTTTAATATAAACTTTTCTTTTTTAAAAGATTGTTTTTTTTTTTTGGAGGGAAGGTGGGCACAAGTCTCCCCTGGCCTAGAAGTTCACTGGTATTTGATTTCTACTGTGTAAAGGGCAAGTCAGCTATGTCATCTGACACGGTAGGCATAGCAACCACATCCCAGGGCAGGACCTCCGCCCAGGAGTAGTAGGCAGGCTGGACCTGGACTCTGTTTGTTTGTTTGTTTGGTCGGGACGGAGCATGATGGTGGGAAGGTAAGAAGGTGAGGCGCATCTAGAAGAAGTCTGGGGGAGTGGAATAAATATAATCAAACTATATTGCATTAAATTCTGAAAGAATAAGTAAAAAGACCCTCTTGGGAGCGTCACACGTCAGTTCTCCACACGTGTGCTCTTGTGGCCCATCACAAAGTACACACTGAGCAGTACTCAACCCCTCCGGCAGGCAGGGTAGGAGGTAAGGGCGGGTGTGCTGATAATTCTTCTGGGCTCACAAGCTCACAGTCATTTAGATGAAAAGGAAGGAGGAGGAAAGGAATGGGTTTTTCCCCCCCTGGTGTCACGTGCATGGCCGCCACTCCCACACAGTAATCCACGGCACATCACTCAGCGGGCGTATGAATGAGTGGCCACGGGGCACAGGGACCTTGCGGTTGGCTATAAGAGGTAATCCCAGGGGAGCAGTCCGGGGAAGGAAAGGAGAAGGGCCACTTGCCCAGTTTCTGGTGTCTTCGGTCACTTGATTGAGCTCAACTTGGAACTGACCATGAAGCCTCTCAGAGCCCTCTGAGGAGGCTGGAATTCCACAAAGTAGCAATAATCAGTAACCATTTTAAAACAAAACCAATTTTGTCAATGATCAAAATATGCCAATTAAAATAATAATGAGAACAAATTTTTTATCTCTCAGCTTGACTAAATTTTAAATATCAATTTCTCTGAGGATGAGTCTAAGGGGCTCGGCACAAGCTTAGCATGAATGAGGCCCTGGCTCAGGCTCCAGCACCAACCACACATGGCAATGAGTGGGGGTGAGCTGTAATATAATTTGTGCAAATAAATTAAACAATGCCTACTATGTTTTTAAAAATAAAAATTATTGATGCTTTCAGTTGCACTCATAGGAATTTGGTATACAGAAATATATGGATAATTGTGAAATTATTTTTTACAAATAGGTTCATTGTAATATTGTTGGTAGTCAAAGAAACAAGAAAATTATCTAAATGTTATCATAGGAGACATCTGAGAAAGAGACAATGAGGGATTGATTTAATAACTTTGTGAAAATCACATGAAATGCTATGCATGGATTACTGAACTAGATCTTTACATGCTAAAGTGTAAACATAATTGAAAAGTGCAGTTTTTTTAATGTGTGCATGCATGTGTGTGTGTGAATGTGTGTCCATGTGTGTGTATGCATGCATGTATGTATATGTGCATGCATGTGTGTGAGTGTGTGTGCATGTGCATGTGTATGTGTGCGTGTGTAAGAGAACAGTTAGAATGGTAGATTTAGAGATACCTGTAGCTTTGCTACATCTCCATGAGATTAAAACAAAATGATACAAATGTCCTACAGGGAGAGACAGAGTCACAGAAGGTGCTGGAGAGCAACGGTGCTTAGCAACAGTGACTGGATGCAGTCCACACATTCATAAGTGCAAAGCAGACAAACACTGAGCCATGAAGGGGTGGAGGGAGGCACAGAGGAGCTGGGAGCCAGGTCCAAAGCAATGTCTTCCTCAACAAAAGAACCACGGGGGTTTCACTCAAGAATCCCTGAGATAGGTGTGAGTGGACACATTCCAGAACATTCTCAGGTAAGGAATGTCTTCCTGACCATATCCAGCTTAAGATCGTAGCTCAAGAAAGACAGACAGTAGAGTTGGTGTTGGACATGATTAGCTCCGTGTCCTGGAGTTACTGTTTAAGAGGGTAAAACAGTGGTCTGGAATGCCTCTGGGCATGCTCACTTTGCATCGTAAGGTTTTTGCTGAAAACAAAAGGAAGGACCTTATAATAGTTAACATCCATTGTCAATTTATAGTAAGCAACACCTAGGGCGTTAGTTGGTGAAGCATTCCATTGGGTGTGTCTGTCAGAATGTCGTCAAAGGGGGTTAGCCAGGAAAAGATGACGTTGAATGTGGGTAGACCATCCTATGGGTTGGGGTTCGGTCTGGACAAAAAAGAAAAGAAAGAATGGCAGCTGGGAGCCAGCTGTTCTTGATCTGCCCAGCTGTGAGCCAGCAGCTCCATGCTCCTACGTCCTGCCGCCCTGAGCTCCTCCCACAACCACGCTTTTTCTGCCAGAACCGTCTGTGCCCTCAAACCATGAACAAAGTAAATTCTCCTTGCATTGAGCTATCTCGTGTTAGGTTCTGTCTCAGCAGTGAGTAAGCAATCCAGGTAAGACACCTCGAAAGTACGCAATGTAGGAGTTTGCACTAACGGGGCCTGCCTCACTCAGCAGCCAACACACTTAGGTGAAACTCAGGAACACCACATTTCAGAATTGTAAAAGGAACACAGAACACCACTGCTCTGCAGCACGCCGAGAAAAGCAGATGTCCTTCAGCAGGGTGGCAGGCACAGGACAGAAGGGGAGTGCCACACGCTCCCGATCGCTGCCATGTTGCTAACACTCTAAGATGCAGACTGTGACTACCCCTTCCACCTTAGGCAGAGATGTTGTAACCAGGGAGCCGTCTTAAGAGGGTCTTCCCATATAACCTGACCTCCAGAGGGTCCCTGCATCTTTATGCTGGGAAAGTCTTTCTGTACACTGAAGATGAGTCTGCCCTTCCTCACCTGCCTAAGGCACCTTCTGATTGGTTTAATAAAAACTTGATGACCAATCACGAGGCAGGAGAGGATAGGCGGGACGTCAGGCAGACAGAGGGACTCTGGGAAAAAATCAGGCCTAGGGGTTTCTCCAGCCAGACCCAGAGGAGAGGTAACAAGCCACGTGATAAAACATAATTAGTATAAATGGGTTAATTGAAGTCATACATGCTGGGAACAAGCCAGCAACAGCCAAGCTTTCACAATGAATAAAAGATCTCTGTGTCATTAGTTGGGCAACTGGTGAGTCAGGATAGTCCTGCAATATCTTTATATCTCCAAAGGAAGGAAGGAAGGGAGGGAGGGAGGGAGGGAGGGAGGAAGGAAGGAAGAGAGGGAAGGAGGAAGGAAGGAAGGAAGGAAGGAAGGAAGGAAGGAAGGAAGGAAGGAAGGAAGGAAGGAAGGAAATCAGAAAGTTAGGGATATTCAGTGATAGCTGCTTCCTATCATGAATAACACTCTGGGAGCGAATATATCAAATCAATAATCTAATAATGTACCTCAAAGTTTTAGAGGAAAAAAGAAAAAAATCAAGAATAAGCCAAGCCCAAAGTCAGTACAAAGAAAGAAATAATAAATATCAGACTGAGGTGGAAAGGAAAATAACAGTAGAATTCACCAATAAACAGAGTTTGTTTTCAAAAGTTAAAACATTAGGCAAACAGAAAGGAAGAGGATAGGCAGAGATCAAGTCAGATACCATTGATATCCATAGGGTCATTTGGGACTATTTTTAAAAATTACATTTTAATAAGTTGAAAATCTAAAATAAATGGATCTAGAAGACCTGTTAAAATTGAACCAAAAGTATATAATTTTTTTTTAAAAAGCAGAGTAGGAAGAATTCTTTGCAGGCTTCTATTTGCTTTTTTAAAAGAATATTATTAATTTAGTTTATTTTTATTTAATTTTAATTAAAATGTAGTACATCATTTCCCCCCTTCTCTTTCCTTTCCCATATCCCCCAACTCCATCTCAAAAAGATGGTCTCTTACATATATATAAATATATAGATACAACCTGATTTCCATTTAATATTGCTTGAATATAATTTCAAGGCTAGCTGCTTGGTGCTGGTTAACCAATTAGTGGCCCATGCTTAGGAAAGATTACTTCTCTCTATCCACAGCCACTAATTGTCTTAGTTCTTTGTCGGGCGGGCCCTGTGATATTTCCCCTTTCCCTGTTACCATGTCTATTTGTGTTGTTCAGATCTTATTAGGGCAGCCACATTGTTAAGTTATCATAGTAGCTTCCCTACCATCCTGGGAGACACAGTCTAAGCAGATGACTTCCTGGTTCTCTGGCTGTCACTCTCCTTCTAGACCTCTTCCTGGGGATTCCCTTAGCTTTAGACCCAGGAATTGTGTCTGGATGTATCTACCCCATAGTTAGTTGTTCTATGCATTTTGAGCAGCTGGGTTCTTCTCTATCCACTTTTTATTGCAGAGAGTATCACAAAGCTTTCCTATGACAAGTGGAGCTTGGAAACTTTGGCAGCCCAGATATGGAGCAAAGAAAGTGAATGCCAAAGACTGTTAGGTAAGCAGACCTAGATAACAGGCTTCTAACTCCTGTTCCTGAGCAACGACTCAGCACAACCAGCCAGGACTACTTCCTGGTCTCTCAGCCTCTGTCTAGGAAGAGCACTTCTCTGGGATGAACCCGGGAACCACACAATGAAAGTTCTGTGCTCAAAACATTAACCATGGCCAAGGAAGGATCGAGGGATACCCTGCCAGAAGAAGTATTACAGTTGGCACAGTTGATGACAAGGTCAACACACACACACACATAAGTATATACATATATGTACACACATGTACTTACACATACATACACATGCTAGTTTAGAAAACGTTGAAAATTCTTTTAGGAAGTTGTACTATGACCCTGCTTGTCCCATGAGTCAGAGGTGTGGGAACAGGATAGCCTTCATCTCTTCACTCCCAAAAATAGCTGAGCAGCTTCCGGGGATTCCACACACCCTATTTCCTTCAGGGGATTCCACACACCCTATTTCCTTCAGGGGATACCACACACCCTATTTCCTTCAGGGGATTCCACACACCCTATTTCCTTCAGGGGATTCCACACACCCTATTTCCTTCAGGGGATACCACACACCCTATTTCAAGTTGTTTAATTTTAGGTTTTGGCCTTTCAACTGGGAATTTATTAGTTAATTAAGTGGCTGGAGTGTGTGTGTGTGTTCAGGTGCCCTCAGCTCTGGAGATGAAATGACAGGCAGTTGTCAGCTGCCTGACATGGGTCCTAAGAATTGAACTCAGATCCTCTGCAAGAGTAGAAAATACATGCTTTTAACTGCTGAGCCATCTCTCTAGTCCCAGAGAAATTATTAATAAGCTAAATCATATTAAGGGAAGAAATAGAACTGATCTGGGCATTTTCATTACAATCCTACAAATTTATCATCATGAGGCAATATTTATTAGAAAGAGAATTAAAGGGAAAAAACTAGATTAAAAAAAATCATGAATAATGAAAACTAATCTCTCCCATTTAATTTTCCCTACATCTGTCTAGATGAAATTACACCTACTAAATATTGACTTTGCCTTTCAGAACCTGAAGGCATGTGACATATTTTATTTGACATAGATCACTACATTTAACCTCCAGCTAAGGATGGGGCTAGCACATCTCATTCAGTGACACAGGAGAAAGCTCGCAAGTCACAGAGTAATCGCCTTATATAGATCCCCTGTCACCCTGGGGGGTACCTAGCTGATGGGTGTGCTCTGCAGACAGCTCCTACACCCTCGCACAGACAGAAAAGAACAGGTTCCTCTTGTAGAGCACTATAAACTTGGATGGGGAAAAAATTATCTTTCTTTCACCAAGTTCTGTTTTCTTCCATTTAAATGCAAGACACAAAGGACAGTGCACCAGCAGCACTTCTGAATTTGCCTCCAATTGGGTGTTTGTGAGCAGAATTCCTACCTATCACATTGCTACAGACTCCTTGCCAAACTATTGTACACATCACTACCTCATAATCGCAGTGGCCATCCATCTTACCGTATTGTGATAACTGGATTTTGATGAAATTGGTTTTCCTCGTAATTCTATATATTTCATCTTGTGTACTCAAAAAACATTATTCTAGAGTCCAAAGGAGATCCATGGCACAAAATCAACAACACAGCTGGGTTTAGAGTTTCTGCGCAGAGTATCTCCAGCACTAGGGAATCTAAAGCCGCCTCCAAAAAGGAGGCCTTGATAGGATGGGGAAAATCCTTGCATTCTGGGCCCATCCTGTTGTTCAATCACAAATCATCAAACTCATTGATAAACACTGTGTTTGCCCAACACAAGCCCGGGGTAAATAAAGCCTCAACTCGTCACGCAGGACTTTTCTCCTTCTTTTTTATTTATTTATTATTATTTTCTTTATTTACATTTCAAATGCTATCCCAAAAGTTCCCTATACCCCCCCCGCCCCTGCTCCCCTACCCACCCACTCCCACTTCTTGGCCCTGGCCTTCCCCTGTGCTGGGTCATATAAAGTTTGCAAGACCAAGGGGCCTCTCTTCCCAATGATGGCCGATTAGGCCATCTTCTGCTACATATGCAGCTAGAGACTCGAGCTCAGGGGGTACTGCTTAGTTCATATTGTTGTTGCACCTACAGGGTTGCAGCCCCCTACAGCTCCTTGTGTACTTTCTCTAGCTCCTCCATTGGGGGCCCTGTGTTCCATCCAACAGCTGACTGTGAGCATCCACTTCTGTGTTTGCCAGGCACTGGCATAGCCTCACATGAGGCCGCTATATCAGGGTCCCTTCAGAAGACTCTTGCTGGCATGTGCATTAGTATCTGGGGACTTTTCTCCTTCCTGAGTCCCCTTTACACTCACAGCTCTCAGGGTGCACAGGGTCTCACATGCTGCTTGGGTCACACACAAAGCAACCGCCATTCTTCTAACATAATCACAGGCTCTGGAGCAATGCACTAGGTCCCAGTCGTCCTAAGACACAATTAACAGCAGAACCCATGAGAAAGGTCTGAAACTATCAGTGTTTCCTCTTTAACTGTTGAAACAGTGCCTGGCTAGAACGAAATCTGTATTTCTTCAATGCACAAATCAGCCATCTCTCTCTGGTATTTTCCTCTGGATGTTGACGTCAGACTAAGGGTTTCCATCTGGTTCTTCAGCCTTCCACTGAGGGTAACCTCAGGCAGACAGCATTACGGAATCCTGAGTTTCCCACCTGACCCACCTGCAGAGGTGTGTCTTCAGTTACTCGTGCACTAGCTGGACAACACTTATAGGCATTGCTATCTCTGTCAGAGTCCTTTATAAAGCAGAAAGAGAAGAGTCTAAGGCCAAACTCATGATGGTTTGGAAATGGCCCACTTTATAGCCTCAGAACACTATAAAACAAATGAGGATTTCCCAGCAGCCCAGCAGAGTGGCGAGAGACTCAAGGTTCTAGAAGACTGGATCCGAATCAGAGCAGGACTGGTACCTGAAGCCAGACCCAGCCAGCACAGGGACACGGGCTGGGTACCATGGAAACAGCATCAACTGTCGAGACAAAGAGCAGCAAACAAGTCCAAGAGTGAGGGAGGTACTCAGTGCCCAGCAGAAGGAGCTACGTGCCTGAGCGGAAGGATCTACAGCCATAAATGTAGAGTGGAGAAGACTTGAGAGCTGAGAAACACTAATTCCTCCGTATTTGTGTTGATTGTTTATTGAACTAAGGGAAGTGTGTGCCTAGCATTTTTAAAGTATTCAAGAACAACATTATAGTACTCATCGAGTGGTAACAGAGCCTCCGAGACCAAGCTGTCAGTCACACTGAGGCAACCCCTCAAAGGAAGGCCCAGAGCTGGCTTCAGAGTCAGAAAGGCCAAGTGTAGCGCTAACTCCCAATCAAGCTCCCCCTCCTTGCCACTGTGCAAGCACCTAAAGGCCTACAGGGCTAGGGTTCACTATCTTCAGCTCTTGTACAAGGCTTCTGCCAGGGACTAGTGGACACTGCCCAAGAATGCTAACATCTTGACAACAAAGCTACTTCAAGAAGTGTCCTGTCTACACTCAAACAGCTTCAGTGACACATGTAAACCACAGGAACCCCTACTGCAGTCCAAACCAACCTCACCATGACATTCCAATGTGATTTACCTCACCCATTTCCTAATGTTTCCTCATGTCTCTTTTCTTGACAGGCCCAAGTCAGAAATGTCTTTTAAAGTCGACTAGCTGGTATTTTCCTGAGGAAATATGTTTAAGCTATAAAAATGTTGCTTTCAGAAGGAAATATTTAACCTTAAATTCTACATTGTAAATGTTCTACATTGTAAATGTGCTATGTAGAGATGAAAATATTTATAGATAATTTCTGAGATTAGGGGAGAAAGCCAAATTTTTCTTTACTGCTGTTACATCTTTTTAAAGGATGAATAAATGGATAATAGAAAGGGAGCAAAAAAAAAGAAGATTGGTAGGTAATAGGTTATAGATTATGAATGGCTAGAGATAGATAGACAACAGACGATAGATGAGATGATAGCTATTTGTTTGTTTGTTTGTTGTTGAGTACTCCATGTGCATATACACCTACATGCCAGGAGAGGACATCAGATCCCATTACAGATGGATGTGAGCCACCATGTGGGTGCTGGGAATTGAACTCAGGACCCCTGGAAGGACAGCCAGAGCTTTTAGCCACTGAACCACCTCATCAGCCCTCATAGATCAATATTTTAATATCCTCCCTAAATGGGCTATTTCTCTTTTTTTTAATTTACATTGTATGTGTACATGAGAAGGTATGTCACATGTGAGTGTATATGCCCACAGATGCCAGAATAAAGCACAGGAACCTCTGTAGTTATAGGCAGTTGCTGAGAACCTCACTCGGGAATGCCTGTAACCCACTATGCCACCTCTTCAGACCCTTGGGCTCTCTTTCTCAAGCTGTCTAACACTAAGAAGTCTAAAGATTCCCTTGGATCACTTCGAAATAAGAACACTATGTAATTTTTTACAGTAAAAGCTTCTGCCAGTTTTACCTCTCCCTCACCCTTGTTGAGACAATTATACAAGAAATTACTCAAAGAACTGCAAGGAACCCCTCTTTACCTGTAGAGGAACCTCGAGCTGGCCATCAATCACATTTAAGAATCCATGATAGAGGGCTGGTGAGATGGCTCAGTGGGTAAGAGCACCCAACTACTCTTCTGAAGGTCCAGAGTTCAAATCCCAGCAACCACATGGTGGCTCACAACCATCCGTAACAAGATCTGACGCCCTCTTCTGGAGTGTCTGAAGACAGCTACAGTGTACTTACATATAATAAATAANTAAATCTTTAAAAAAAAAAAGAATCCATGAATCCATGATAGAATTTTCCCATCAATCACATTTAAGAATCCATGATAGAATTTTCCTTTAAAGGCTCAACCCGGTCAGTGATGAGCAATAATTGCTATTGGGATCAACACACATACAGCTCTGAGAACTACTGGTCCTCTCCACCCAGACCTGGGACCCTAGCCAGGAGTGACATGGAGCAAGAGACTGGGCTTCCCAAGGGCGGAGGCTCTTGTGGGCATCAGATGTAGAGATGAAGAGTACAGCCTGCCTTGTGCTTGGGAGAGAAACAAACTTCTGCTTGATTAACACAGCAGTCCCCAGACCACATTCTCCACAGTCAGCCACAGCTGTATGGTCTCCGAGACATAAGCTTAAATCCCAGAACCCTGTATGGAATTTCCTTTTTGCTCTTAGACAAGACCCAACTGAAAGCAGCCCAACATGAGGCAGTGTGGGCCACATTTGTACCTGTAAGTTGGAAATAGCAAAGTAACTGCAGTAAAAACTGTCGTTTTACATATAAAAGTAAGGATGTCAGACAATCGTATCTGTTGCGTTAACTTGTGTTCCCAAGAAAGGTACGGTGACATCCTAACATCCCACAGAAGTGATCCTCTGAAGAATGGGCTCTTCCTGGATGGAATCAAGTTGGAATGAGGTGGGAAGGGTTCTAACCTAATGTGACAGAGGCCCTTAGAGAAGAGGAAACTGAGGGGTTGTGAAGACGGAGGCAGACACTGAACTGCTAAGCCTCGAACCTCAACAGGAAGGCCGTGTGCAGGGTAGGGAACCTAAGAGGAGGCAGGCAACTGAGGACTTCATCAGTTTCAAAGGGCACCAGGTGCTGTTGGCATCTTGATTTCAGACTTGTAACCCCAGAAGTGTAACAGCGAATAGCTGTGGTTTCCAGCCACTCACCTGTGTTCTGTTATAGCAGCAGTGGGAAACCAACATTATTTCTCAGTTTCCAGTGTGTGTGCATGTGTGCTTGTTCATGTGTGCGTGCGCGTGTGTGTGTATGTGTGTGTGTGTGTGTGTGTGTGTGTGTGTGTGTGAGACAGACAGACAGACAGACAGACAGACAGACAGACAGACAGACAGAGACAGAGAGCACTGTGGTGGGTAAGGGGGAGTGGTGGGGATGTTGTAGTGGGTGGGGGCATGGTGTATGTGTGTGTATGTACTGTGATGGATGGGGGCATGGTGTGTGTGTGTGTGCGTGTGTGTGTATGTGTGTGTGTGCTGTGATGGATGGGGGTGTGGGATGGGGGTGTGTGTATGTGCAGTGTGGTGGGTGGGGGCATGGGTATGCATGTGTGTGTTGTGGTGGGGGTGAGATGAGGGGGTAGGAGGCTGTGTATGTGGTGTGGTGTGTGTGTGTGTGTGTGTGTGTGTGTGTGTGTGTGTGTGTGTGTGTGTGTGTGTGTGTGTGTGTGTGNTGTGTGTGTGTGTGTGTGTGTGTGTGTGTGTGTGTGTGTGTGTGTGTGTGTGTGTGTGTGTGGTGTGGTGCAGGATGGGGTAGAAGGATGCATGCACGTGAGCATGTAGTTGCCTATGCCCAGAGCAGGAGGGTAGGAGGCCAGAGCAGGATATCAGGTATATTCCAGGTATATTCCTCCCTTGCTTTCTACAGCATTGCATTGAGACAATGATCTCAAGATCACTGAACCAGAAGCCGCCGTTTTAGGTTAGCTGGCTATCCAGTAAGTGAGCTGTAGGAGTTCACCCGCCTCTGTCCCTCGGTGCTGGGTCACAGACACTAGAAGGCGTGCACAGCATTTTCCATGGACCCAGGAGTTCAGGCTCAGGTCTTAATGTTTGCAGAGCAAGTGCTCCTGCCCACTGGGCTGTCTCCCGGCTCCCTCATAAAGTCAGTAACTTCCACATCACCGTGAGACTCTTGATGGCCTTCTCTCTAACAGTACCTTGTACATTCATTCACTAGGGTAAAAAGAAATAACTTGTCCAATAGATGCAATGAATGGAGTTAGTAGTTAATATTCATTACAAATGGTGGTTCTTGCTAGATTGCCAGATCAAACACAGATTGCCTTGTTAAATTTGAATTTCAGATAAATGAATAATTTTTAATACAAGTATTCCTCAAATGATGCATAGGATATAATTACATTAAAAATAGTCACTATTTATCTGAAACTCAAATTTAACTAGATGGCTCACATTTTTACTTGTTAAATTTGGCAACAATATATTCTGCCTCATAAATGCAAGGTCCCCTTCTGAATATTCAGCTATCTGCTGTGTGTTTCTGTCCTTGAGCCAATAAACAAACTACCACATTTTGACTACTATACAGCCTATTCTGGGTCTCCGCTTGCAAGGCCTCTAGTTAATTTGTGGATGCCATTAACAATTATAGATGGATGCTGGTGGCTGCGGTGAGTTTGCTTTGGGTAAGCACCATGACATCCATATAGCTTTTATAAAATGCTACACAATCAATAAAAAGAAATTAGAGCCATCAATTCTGGGCGTAAAGATGTAATCAGCATCCGGGGCATGTTTAATTCCTTATTCCAATGCTGGGGCAAGCAGAAGAATAAAGAGGAAGGTTTTTTCCCTTTTCCACCACTAAATTAATTGTTTCTTTGTAAATCTACAACCCATCCTCTCACAGACAGTGCTGTCTGTCATGAGGAGACTCTGTCATCTGCGTCTTCAGTCTTGTTTCTTACTCTCCTTGGACCACTGCTCCTTCGGCTGTAAAATGAAGGAGACAGAAGATGGGATTCCAAGGCATCAGGACCCAGGGACGAGCTGCAGGCTGCCTCAGCCCCTCCCTGCCTGCTCCCTTTGTTTCCCTGCAGGGGCCCATGCCTCCAGCACAGCTCTTCCCTGGGGTAGTAACGGCTTTCCTGAGCGTGATGTGACAGAAACTATTTCCAAATCTGACTCCATACATCAAAAGATTACATGAACGACACTGAAAGACAGACAAACAAACAAAACTGGGAGGAAATACCTGCATTTTACAATATGGAAAAACTTAAATATTCCAGGAGGAGGTAGACAAGGGATATGTTAGTTTACGCAGAAAGAGGAACAGAGACAGAGACGGGGGGGGGGGGGTGGAAATAAATGCAAAAATATTTTCATGTACTAGTATTTAAAGATAGATGTGTTAAAGAAAAAAAAAGCACACAATTTGCCCATCAAATTAACACAATCCCTTTAGGTAAACAACCCATTGTCAGGAGACAGTGCTCTCAGACATTGCTGGTGTGTGACTATGTAGGATAATGAATCATTTTAGAGACCAGTTTACTAATAGCTCCATCTCCCTTGGCTTACAACAAAATGGAAAGCTAAGCCACCTAATACTTTCAGCACAATGACAGACTCTGCTTGAAAGGGAGTCTAGGTCGCCCAGCAAGTAAAGGAGCCACACTGCTGAGGGGCTGGGGGAGTGAAGGTGGGCTGGGCGTTAGCTTGCAGAGTTATAACCACCGACTCCCCTCTCGTGGCCATTTGTGTCTATAAAGACATGTTCTCCTGCTTCTGAGCTACACCCTTACCGTTATCAGTCTACCTTTTTCTGACTTAATATAGAGCACAGATGTGGTTAGCTTTAAAACATAGTTTGTATTTCGCAGGATGTTAGGTTGGGGTTCTACCTAAATAAAGATTACTGCTCAGAAGCAAAGATGAGACGAATCTTAAACCAAGGAGGTAACATCATAGTAAAGTAAACCTGGTCCAAAAGAGGAGTGGCCACTTTATTTAGGAAATTAATTAAGAGTGTGTGCATACATTTTTGACTGAAATAAACAGGATGCCCAATTTATTGTGACTTAAATAATAAAGACATGGATTCTTTCAAGTAACCGGAAGTCTGAAGTCACGCAGTCAGCGCCATCTTTCAGGACCCAGGCTCCATGCATCTTTTTACTCTGCTCCACTCAACACACTGGATTTTATCTCTGACTGGTTTCTTCACGGTCATAAGAAAACTACAATTGCCGGGTATGGTGGCACATGCCTTTAATCCCAGCACTCGGGAGGCAGAGGCAGGGGGATTTCTGAGTTCGAAGCCAGCCTGGTCTACAAAGTGAGTTCCAGGACAGCCAGAGATACACAGAGAAACCCAAAAAATCAAAAAAAGAAAAAGAAAAAGAAAAAGAAAACTGCAATTATTTAAATTATGTTTCTGTGCCACGGTGCATACAAATAAAAGAAAATGGCCTTTATAAATCTCTTTAACACAGGAAAAGCCTGGAAAACCGGCAGTAAATTATTTTACATCTCCTTGCCCAAAAGTGACCTATACTGAATCCCGCTGACTGTAAGTAAACCCACTGAGGCTCACTGAAGCAATGGCTCAGTGGGTGACAGTGCTTGCTTTGAAGTCATGAGGATCAGAGTTCAAGTCTCCACGTCCATATAACAAGCCAGGCAACCCTGCTACTACCTGTAAATCTCTACAAATCTCCCCAGCTCTGTCCCGGGCAGCGGGATTGCTGGGGCTTGCTGGATAACAGTCTAGCAAAGAAATTGGGAATCCCAGATTAGAAAGAGAGAATAAATCTTTTTAAAAAGAGCCTTTTAGTCAGAGAAGTGGGTTTCCAGATGGAAGAGAAACCATATGTGCCTTGTGAACTGATTGGATGACCAAGGGTTCATACGGACAGGATGGAGCGAGGTTAAGAACAAAAAGATACATCAGTGTATACCTACTAAATTAAGCTGATGTTCTTTTTTTAATTCTAAGCCTAATTTTTGCATTCAACATGCCTGTCACCTCTGCATCCAAAAGACTCCTAACATAGGCAGTCATTTTCACCCCTTTCCCTGCATGACTGCACCCATGTATACCTCCATGTGTGGAGTCTGGAGGTCAGCATAGGATGTCTCATTCAGACACCTTATCTTTTGAAATGGTGGCTCCCTGAACCTGAAACTCACCAATTCAGCTACACTGGCCAACCAGCAAGACTGCAGACGCTGTGTCTCTGACTTTCTGGCATATGTGGTCAGAGATATGTGGCCAGGCCCAGCTTTTTAATGTGGATTCTGGTCCTGAAACATAGCTCCACTCCACTGACTGTGCCATCTCCCCAGCCCACCCTGCTCCTCATTTCTCTTACACACAGAAAACTTCCTGGAGCCTTCCTGCAGCCGAGTCCCTAATCCATGTGTTCAGCACGGTCAATGCAAAGCCTAATTGTTCATTGCTTAAAGTGGTCGACACTACCCAGACACATTTACAGACTTTCATTCTGAGATGTTACATCCTTTATGCTCAGCGACTACCAACCTTATCTAGAAGTCTCACTACGCTAAGTTGCTATATGTGATTCACTAAGAAAAGCCTCATACTTACTGAAAGTGTGAAATTTCCACTGACTAACAGCACTCCGCCATGGACCAACCACATACATATTCATTTCTTATTTAGTCCTTGTGAGGTTAGCGCCATTATTAGTATTTCACAGATTAAAAACATTTATAACTGCATTAATAATTAATATTAAGTGGCCTTGGCCAGCCAGAAATAATAAGAGATAGACTGGGGATCTGACCCACTTATCAAGGAGCATTATACCAATTACTTTCGAGCTCTTTGTAAGGAAGGAGGAGTCCGGGGTTTGTCGTGTTTTATTATGCGGTTGCACTTTTAAGAATCATGAAACTTGGTGAATGTCATTTAAATCCACCACGATCCTTAGCATTTTGTTCTGTGAAATAAGAAGCAGAGTCATTCACAGTGCCGGGACACGGACACAGCGGCAAGTGAAGGGCAGCAGAGGAAATCCCTGAGCCTTCCCCACTATTACACTAGCCGTTGGCTCTACTGCAGCCCTCCTCCGCCCATCCTGACTCCAAACACCACTTCCTCTGTTCGCGTATTCATTTGGGAAATCCTCTGGAGCTAGGAATTTTCAGGACAAAGACAAAGAAACAGCGTTCTCTTTAAAGGCCTGTCTTACTGTTGGCAACCCTCCCACTGCCCAGATTAGCAAATTTCATGGAGAGATTTAAAGTGCGATGCTTCTGTATTCTAAGCTCGTGAAATCAAATTAATAATAACTATAAGCTAGGTGTGGTGACATATACCTGTAATCCCAACACTCGGGAAGGTGAAGCAGGACAGCCATGAGTTTGAGGTCAGCTAGGGCTACACAGTGAGTTCTAAACCGTCCTGCATTACAGAGTAAGATTCCATCTCAAAAGAAAAAGTAATTACAGGAAAATAGAGAGATCTGTAGTTAAAGGATAATGAGAGAAAGACATAACCAGAACCATAAATAACAATTCAGTTCCCCACCAACATTCATCAGATGACCCCAAGAGCATCCAGAGAGGACCGGCATTTTCTCAGTCCCAAACATGGCCCAGTTCACAACTCATGACTGTGTCAATTCCAAAGCTTGGTGGTCCGATCCCAGTTTGCATTACGGGATCCACTGGGGCTCTGGGGCAACACTGATTTCCCAGATGAGTGGTGATGGACATTTACGATGCTAGAGAACCAGGGTGAAGATTAATAACAATGTTTTGCAAAGTGTTTTGAATCCTCACTTGAGAGCCGCTCATACAGCTGGCTGCTGTACAATTGGTATTTGCTTGCTTCAAGTTCCCGCCATATTTCAAGACCCTCAGAAAGACCTAGATTAAAGGCAACACCTAGGAACCGGCTGATGGCTTTTAGACTGCACTTCCCCAAAGGCTGGCGAGCTGACAGAGCACCTCATTCAGTGCCTCCCTTTCAGACGCACACTGCACCCTGACTTCCAGACATGGGATCGAGAGCACAAAAGTCACATGTGAACTGACATCTGATGTCCCTCAAGGCCATGCAGCAGACTGCCACCACACTGTTGTATTCTGGAACATTTCCAGGCTAATGGCAAAATGATTTCTCATGGGACCATCAAAGAGGGGAGGATTGAGTGGAGATTTATCTTGCTATTTAAAAAACTAAATATTTTGAGTGATAATCACTGAAACTGTCTTAAAATGTGTGGCTTCTAGTAATTTCCAATTTGACTAAAACTATACTTACAGTCTGATTATCCTTGGAAAAACTGGAACAAGGCTAGGTTTTTAAATTCTGTATTACTGTTTCTTCCTCTAAGAGTGCTTTTTTTTTTTTTAATTAGTTGACAATTGGACACAGGCTTTAAAGAATAAAAACACCTCCATCCACCCGGTGAGGAGAAATGATTGGATTGTCTCTCCCTTTGAAGCACCTTACCAGTCCTTTCGAGTTTTGTTAAAGAATATCAGAACAGGAAGCTGTCCCTTTGATAATTATGATACCTATGCACAGCTCTCAGAGATTTCCATAGCAAGACTGGGGCAGCTCTGTAAGCCAGCAGACATGATGACCAGAGCTTCGGAAATCTGCATTTGGAGGGTTCTCCCTATAGAAAAGTCTGACTTTTAAATAAATAAATAAGTCACAAAATGTCTGAGGTAGTGCCATAAATATTATCAAACATTGACTATAATTATCAAATTTATAAGTGAAATGAGGAAAATGGTGACTTTATCAAGACCTATTTTGAATTTTTGATTTTCTTCTTCTTTTTGGTTATGGTGAAGAATAACAGTAATTTCTGTAGCTTTGAGCTTCCAGGATATTCTCCGAGTGTCTCCTTCCGGCTGTACTGAGAAGCAGGTACAGGAAAGCCATCAGTAGGCAACAGACCCCTATCTCCTTAAATAAATTTCAGAATGACCAGAAGTGGCGCTAGATGGCTTGTCCTCAATAAGCAAGTCAATGAATGCCCTTCTTTTGGCTAAAAAGAAGCCAGGGACTTTTCCATCATTTAGTGACAGTAATTCCTCAGCATTAGCCCAAGAGGCAGTGACAAGGCACAGAGGCACAGAGTGGAGGATGAAGTTGTGACTGGTGTCTTCTCTGTTCTGCTCCCTAATGCCAATTAAAAAGCTGGTCCCTACATAGGAACAAACATAACCAATCATCCTCATCATCATCATCACCTTTTCTTGCATACCTACCATATGAAAGTTACCTTGTATACATCATTGTTAATCCATAAGATCAGAATGACTGACTCCCATATTACAAATGAGAAAACCAAATGTCGAGACATTAAATCACATGTCCAAGCACATGTAGCTAGTTCAGTGCAGAAGAATCAGAGTTTAAATTCAGGCAGAGCTGTCAGTGCCAGAGCTCACACAGACCCAGGCAGCCAGAACTGTGGCACTGAAAGCACATCTTTCTCTATACTTTGCATACTTCTTAGATACTTGAGTTCCTGTTATGTGTGTAGTCTTCAAAACACATAGAAATTATATAAACATGTTGACTACATTTACACAGTTGTTATGTGGCAAAACTTTTCCTGGGAAACAGCAACACCAGGTCATTAAGTCCCAGAGAGGGAACCCACAAGAGACCAAAGTACAGATAACACCAAAGTCCAAATTGGTGGACCAGTGGATATTGGTGTTACTTACAGAAATATGGGTGAGGGCTTAGTTGCAGGAGCAGGAGTAACTCAAAGACAACTGCATTGACAGTTCACAAAACCAGTTGCCTGGAGCACACTGCACAGCCTGCAGGCAGCTCATCAGGTTGGAGAGTGTCCTTTCCAAGTGCCTTAGTTGGTCTAAACCTCTTCCAGGCAGTTTGGCTGGTTTCTGCTTCTTCCAGGCAGATGATTTGGTCTCAGTCTTCCTTGCAGCTTGGCTTGTCTGAGAGGGACTCTCAACACTCTTTGTTGTTTCCTCTTGGGAGAGAGGAGCCCTGTGAATCTGGTCAGTTTCAGGGACTTCCTGAAGCTATTTTTGACTTGTTCACCTTCCTGTTCTCGGATAGTCCCTGAAGAAAGAGATGTCTCTATCTCAGAGGGAGCTGTTAGACAATGCCCTGCCCCTTCCTCAGGTTCTTACATTCTTTCCACATGCTCTTCCAAATGATCCCTTAGCCTTAGAGGGGGTGGCTGTAGATGTCCACATGTGGCTAAGAATTAGGTCACTGGACCATAGCCACAGTCACTTGCTCCCAAGAGCATAGCCAGTGGTTATGAGTTGAGGCTGACAATTAACTATACATGCAAGCACAAGTTTATAAGGCAGTGTGACAGGGACATCATCTCCATCTAGGAAAACCATAGAAGTTCCTTCTCCACTGGAACCTATGGCCTCCCCAGTCACAAATTTTTGTTCTGCTCACAGTACCAGAAGTGAATGCCCTCTTAGGGAGTAGGGCTTAAATCCAATCAAAAGGTTGCTGGCCTCACCCAGGACAGTCAAGTCACTGTTGTGTAAGCAGGCACAGCCAGCCTCATAGGTTGGAATTTTAGCATGCAGGATCCATAGGCAAGCAGCAATGTTGGTAACAGTTATTCACCAGAAGCCTGTGTGGCCACTTCTGGCACCATGAAAGCCAATCAGTAGAGTGGGAGTTTGCAGGTTAGTCCCAGGTCCTACAGTTAAAGCATGCAGTGTCTTCAGCAATTGAGTCTTACTGTCTAGTTCTGGCATAAAACCAACAGCAGGAGTAATAGCCTTTCATAGCTCACAGCGAGGCTTACTCCTGGCTCTGGGGTTTTCATCCAGTAACCTTGTATCATCTGGGAGTATCTTTTTTAAAGATTTATTTATTTTTATGTATATGGGTGCACTGCAGCTGTCTTCAGACACACATTAGAAGAGTGCATCGGATCCCATTACAGATGGTTGTGAGTCACCATGTGGTTGCTGGGAATTGAACACAGGACCTCTGACAGAGCAGTCAGTGCTCTTAACCGCTGAGGCATCTCTCCAGCCCCAGGAGTGTCTTTTTCTACCCATGTAGGAACCTTCTGATTGTTTCTGTTTAATTAACTCAACCCCTGTGGGTAGAAGCACCATCATACCTGGTTGTCTCACCAGTGGCTTCCCAAATCTTCCAACACTCAGAGGTTTACATGCTGCCATCTACCTGACAAAAGCTTCTCCAAATAATGGGCAAGGCCAGGCCACATGCTGAACCACCATCCCATAACCAACAATGGGTTACAAAGACCACCCTGGTGGAGCTCTCTGACAGTCCGTGGTCATCTGTGCTTAGCAGTGCTGGTGAGCCCAGTTCACAACTAAGAAGACGCTAACGTGGAACCCAGCAAGGTCTCATACAGCATGCAAAGGCTCCACCCATCTGTGTCAGTTGCTTCCTCCATAGATCAAGGCTGGGTCCTAAACATGGACAAGGGTTCTGACTTAATTAGCGCCCTGTAACGCTTGGTTATTTTCTCTGAGCCATTACATTTTCATATTCTAGAGCTCTCCCATGATAAATTACTTTACCTAACTTAATCAGTTCAGACCTACTGGAGGCCAAATGTGAACACGGTTCTGCTCTCTCCTGCTCTCCCCTGCTCCATCTGCTGACTCCCTGGGTCAGACGGGCCTTGGGTTAGCCCTGCAGCTGTTAACCTCCCCATTCACCATTCCTGGTTGTTGGAGGAGGCACTGGCTGGGCAAACCATCTCTACCCCTAGAATAACCTTTTACTGGAGGGAAATTTCCCCTCCTCATTCTAGGGGGATAAGTGCCCACCCTTGGGCCAGGCCTGGTCACCTTTGCCTGTGTTGCTCTGTCACGGATATCTGCTGTGACCTGCTCCTCGGCCTTCAAAGCTTTGCAGAGGTTCCTCAGCACACGGTTTGGTTTCCTACCAATTTCTCCATAGGAGCACCAGCTTGACAGGCATCTGTGACAGCCCAGACCGACCTGTGCCTCGGTGACAGCCCAGACCGACCTAGGCCTCTGTGACAGCCCAGACCGACCTGGGCCTCTGTGACAGCCCAGACCGACCTGGGCCTCTGTGACAGCCCAGACCGACCTGGGCCTCTGTGACAGCCCAGACCGACCTGTTCCTCTGTGACAGCCCAGACCGACCTGTTCCTCTGTGACAGCCCAGAGAGACCTGGGCCTCTGTGACAGCCCAAACCGACCTGTTCCTCTGTGACAGCCCAGACTGTCCTGGGCCTCTGTGACAGCCCAGACCGACCTGGGCCTCTGTGACAGCCCAGACTGTCCTGGACCTCTGTGACAGCCCAGAGAGACCTGGGCCTCTGCTTTACCGTTTTCTTATCGCCTCTGGGTTGCTTTATGGACAGTCTTCATGTGCTCATGTAAGTCGTCGCTGAGATCTGCCAAAGCCTCTTACACTTATTAAAGAGCCTGCCCCATGACAGGGCTCAGCAAAGCCACTAAATCTTCCTACGAGCCTTGAGATCTCTGCTGGATCAACCTCTCCTTTAACTTGTGAACACAGTTCTGGAAGGACTCTAGCCAGCCCGAGCATGGCAAACACAGCTCTGGCAGGCCTTGCCCTCCCTCTTGTCCCTCTGCCTTGCTTTAAAGCCAGTTAGATTACACTCCTAAAGCTAGCCACCACTAGGCCTGTTGCCTTATGTGGTCGCTTCCTCTTCCTGAGGCTGACCACCAAGGTCCAGCTCTCAAAATACCGAAGTCAAGCAATTAAAAGCCCCTTTTGCTCACCTAATTAACATGCCCAATCAAAACTAACCAATTCATCCTAACACGGGGTTTCTGCTTTTCCCTTTATAAACTTCCATTTGCCTAGTCTGTCCTTTCTCTATCTAGAGGCAGTCCTTTGTCCCTCTGGGGCAAATGCCCCTTGCCCCTCTCCTCTGTTCCTTTCCCCTTGTCCCTCATCTTCTTTAATGCTCCCATCTGCATGCTGGATGACAGGTGCCCCTCCCCTTTTTTTCTATTAAAGGTCAGACCTGTGGGCTGTATCCTACTGCTTTTAGAGAGTTCTCCTCACTCTCTGAATGGTCCCATGGGCTCCGAGTTCTTGGATCCCAGGAGGGCTTTTGAGCACGGACCTAACTTGTGCTCCCTTTTCCTCTGGCCCCCAAGTCTTAAGAGAGGCAAGCCAGCCTCTCACATTAACGTACCTGCCAGGGCAGAGGTTAACATGGAGGATGCTGCCACACCTCCCTTTCTTGTTGCAATTGCTCCTTTACACAAACAAGTTTCTGCCTGGCTACCATCTCAGCCTCAGATGCATTTCTAACTGCACACCACTCAGGCCAGGTGACCTCTGCTGCAGTAGCTGGCAATCTCACCCTTGGGCACTAATCTCAGACTGCAAGGTTTCCTCGAAACCTTTACCCGACTCCAGGGCATCTCTGTATTCACACAGTAGACCCCACTCACCAAGGCAGCATGCCACTGCATAACATACACACACACACACACACACACACATACACACACACACACACACACACACACACACACGCATGCACGCATCCTGGGATTTTTGCCACACACATTCCTATTCCTCATGTTAGCCTTAGTTGTTCACTACCAAGCAAGAACCATGCAACCATGGCACAAAGACACACACACACACACACACACACACACACACACACACACACACACACACACGCATGCACGCATCCTGGGATTTTTGCCACACACATTCCTATTCCTCATGTTAGCCTTAGTTGTTCACTACCAAGCAAGAACCATGCAACCATGGCACAAAGACACGCTGACACACACCAGGAAAGGACAACTCCATCAGAATGCCCTCTGCAGATGCTTCCTCCCTAGGCTGCTCAGCTCTGCTGCACGCCTTGCTGCCCACAGCCAGGACCATGCACTCAGTCTTTGTCCTTGGTTCTGTCAGGTCCCTGTTTAGGCACCAGTTATGTTGTATGACTAAATGTTTCCTGTGGAATTGCTATATACATGTCTCTACCCAACCCAGATAGGGGACCCACAATAGACCAAAGTACAGTCCAACTTGGTGGACCAATGACGTTGATTGGGGTTGCTATAGAAATGTGGGTGAGGACTTAGTTACAGGAGCAGAAATGACTCATGCACAGCTGCATCACCAAAGCCCAACCCAGCATGGGTGACAGGTCACAAAGCTGGGAACCTGGAGCACACTGCACAGCCTACAGGCAATGGCAGAGGTTGGAGAGGGTCCTTCCACGTACCTTGGTTGGTCTAAACCTCTTCCAGGAAGCTTGACTGGCTTCTGCCTTTCCAAGGAGCTGATCCACTCTGAGAGTCTTCTTTTCAGCTTGGCTTTTCTGAGAGGGATTCTCAGATTTGACTGCTTACTCTTGGCAGGAGGGCCTAGTGAATCTGGTCAGTTTCAGGGACTTCCTGAAGGTATTTTGAGATCTTTTCATCTTCCTGTTTAAGGAGCTTCCCTGCAAGATGGACTGCTTTCATCTGAGAGCAAACCATTACACAATAATAGCTCATATTGAAACTTAATATTTAAAAGCTTATTTGGTATCAATTTGACAATATAATGTTCAACCTGTATGATATAATGTAGATTACAGCATGTATTGAAGCTCTCCTTAGGAACAGAGCCAATTTATGAAATTGGCTTATACAGTAGGAGCTGGGTAGTCCAACAATGGCTGACCACAAACCGGAAAGGCTCAGAACCTATACCTCTTCAGTCTACAGGCTGGGTGTCTCAATAGTGCCACTCTCATGCTGAATGCCTAAATGATTCCTGGAGAGTTACTAGCCTCTAGTCCATAATGGGTGTCCAAAACAGCTGAATTCCACTGTCAGTGAAAGATAGTGGTGGTGGCCACTGCAACAGAGTAGATGCACCCACCAGCCAGGAACAAAAGAGCAACAGGCAAAAGTATCACTGCTTTTCCCTCGGGCGACCCCCCCCCATGTCTGGGTCACTGACCAAGGTGCTGCCAGATGAGGAACGAGCCATTCCCTCCGCTAATCCTTCCGAGAAATACTTTCACAAAATCCACTGGAGGCATCCCTTGATTCCAGGTCCAACCAAGCTGACAATCAAAATTAGCTATCCCACAGCATATTGGAAATGCTTATGTACTGCAGCAGCTACAATTAAACTTGTAACTCATTCTGTAGGACATAGCATATGTCTGGATAACTAAAAGATAGGGTCCCTATACATTTACTATTTTCACACAAAAATAAACTCACAAAAGAATTAAAACTACTAAGTAGCATGCAAACCATTTAGTATGATAAATGGCTGGTATATCAAATGGCTTCCATGCTACTTAGCATCTAGCATATAAGTAATATTATACGAGGGAGCAAAAATCTACTTACACTGGTTTTCTTCTGCCCTTAATACACCAACTTATTGTAGCCAACTAATATAACAGCCAATTGTATAAAGGTGTTATATCATACTAAGTATTGTGACTTATCTACTGTCAGCAATTTTTCAAAGTACTTAATAAAATATGGTTGGTCCTCTAAGTGAATGGCTGAGAGCCTCAGTTGGTAATGGACACTCTGAGTCACACTGTGTGAGATGGAGGAAGCACTGGTGTTGTCTCTTACGCCAAGAGAGTCACTGAAACCATGCAAACCTGAGCCAAGGGCTTGGTGAGGCATCAGGGGACAGGAATCAGAGCATTCCCAAGACATGAGGACCATGGCAGATGGCCCCACATGAAATACGAATTGTCCTCTTCCAAAAGTAGAGAAAAATCTGCACTGAAAGAACAGCCCAGGCCGTGGAACTAGCCCGTGAGATGAAAACGGCCCATTCTGGCTAAATCTGTGCTAAGTCAGAGAAGAAAACACAAACCCTGAGCATTCCCTGTCTGCTGCTTGGCCCTGGAGAGTAGCCTAAATTTTTAATGCCTGTTCTAAAATATTCATCATCACTAAAACTTAAAATAGAGCAAGCTGGTGGCAACTGCAGCTGCCTGACACAACGGTCCCCTCTGCCCCTGTGTCCCACAGTCTAAAGCTTCATCCTTCCTAAACTGCAACCCTTTAATACAGCTCCTCGTGCTGTGGTGACCCCGCCCATAGAATTGTTTTCACTGTTACTTCACAACTGTAATTTTGCTACTGTTAATAACTGTAAATATTTGGGGGAGATAAAGGTTTGCCCTGGTTGAGAACCGCTGGTCTAATGAACCAGGCTATGAGAATCTGTGTCATTATTTGCTAGGTTAGATGTAGGCTTTTCTCTAACCATCATAGTTTCCTGTATACCTCTCTCATCTTCCCTCTCCCATCAAATTAGAGACAGGTACGGAGGACGTGTGTCCACATACATCTGTCTCATAATTCCTTCTAATTTACGTGGGCACTGAGTGTTACAGAGCAGAAAAACTAAACATGGAAAAGGTGTTTGACAACCAGCTCACTGGGCAGACAGACCTGTGCCCACAGGACAGTTAAGAAAGAAGTCAACACGCAGGGTCCTCGTGGCAGTGTGAGGCCTTGGTGGCCTCGCTGAGTCCTGCGACATGATAGCTTTGTGACGTTTGTGAGATAGCTGAGATCTGGATTATTTAAACCAGCTGGTAATTGGTAGTGGTAAAGCAATCAAGAAGAGATAGATGCAAAGGAGACAAACATTCTGTCTGGGGAACGCGAAGGCAAATATTGCAAGATCTCTGTTGAGCCAGAGGTACTAGGGAAATATTAACAGGAAGCTTTTCAGACCTGAGCAATCCTTCCTTCATAGGACACGTAAATGACAGAACTGAATGAGTGAAAAGACGAAGCTTACCCTAGGAGTGGGCAGTTGTTCCCATGTGTTTTCCCCCCTGAAAGAAAGCACAATGGGGTGAAGATAGTTAGTCCAGCCTGGGCTCCTTCCAGCAGCCTGGTGTGACCATGGTAGGCAGGGCCATGGTGCTGCCTTTGTGCTTGTAGGAGGTGGGAAGTCTGCTCCAGCAGCAGTCATGTCAGGCCAGAAGGTGGCCCTCCTCCCACTCTGCCTGACCTTGCCTAGCAGTGCAAGCCAATCCCACGAGAACCACTATACGTGGAGAGATGCCAAGGCCCCCATGGTGGCAGCAGTACCCCAGGTAAACAGCCTGTAATGTCTCACTAAAGATGCCTATAGAGTACAGAGGACTAGATGGGATGGTGCCTTCCATCAGAGCCAGCCTACCCACCACTGCCCTTTTGACAAGACCACTGGTATAAGGAACGGATCTTTCTGTAGTATGTTGGACTAATCCCCTTTATATTCCCTTAGTTTCCTAAGACCAGTTAAGGCACTTGCTTAGAACAGATGGTGGTAACCTTTAGAGAGCCTGCTCGCCATCTATGAAAGTGTTTCATTATCTAATACTAACCCTTGAGTATCTTAGAGATGTGGAAAAACATCTGCAAGAACAGTAAAAATGGTAATCAAAGAGTCTGAATGGGCACCATGTAATGGCAGAAAGAGGCACTTTCAGGAGCTACAAGGTTGTTGAATGAGAATTCCATTACCACAGGTAGGCTACACTGGGACTTATTGGCCAGAAGGATCTTTCGCTTGGCAGATGACATTATACTCTGTTGTAGGAAGTGGAAAGATTAAACTGGAGCTGAGCTTGGAGTTCCCTCCTGAGTGGCTTCCAAGGTGGTGGGACACGCTGCGGAGACTGCTGGGAAACAATTCTCACCAACAATCCTGGACTCTGTGTTATACTATCAACGGGCCAGACAAGGCGTGCTCACTAGCAAATCAGGAGCATAGCCTCTGCAGGTGTAACCAACCGCTTTGTGGCTGGATTTAAAGCTCCAGGACAAAACTCATGTCTGGTATTATAAGCAAGTGCAAAATTTTATGGGGGATCACGAGGCCAGTGGAAAGCAAACTGCTATTGTTTTCCTAAATAGATACAGTGTGCCTGTCAAAGAGTATTCTGAGCATTTTTATTTATGCCTGCAGTGTATTCCAGTCAACCTTGGTCATGGACATAAGTTTCCTCTTTCCAGTGGGTGGTAGTTACAGCAGAGACGAATAACTGCTCATAACACTGAGAAGTGACAGTTGCTATGGCACAGTGGCTCAGTGCTCAGCCACAGTGGAAGACAATAATCATACATCGACACCTCTCTTCCAACATTCCCAGGGAACAGCAGGGAAGAGAGGCTGAAAGAATGTCAGAATTGCCAGAAAGGGCAAAGTGTTATGTAGCTATTTCCTCCAAATTGAAATATTCCCTCTTATGGGAGGTAGGGAAGTTATTAGGACTGAAGAAGATAACAAAATATACAATATTTGGGTCATTGTAAATATAATCAAGTTAAGATGAGGTAATATTGAATCAGGATGGACCACAATCCATCTTAATACCCAGAGAATGCCATTTGACTACAGAGGCAGAGACTGGACAGAAACATCCATAAATCAACTCATTTTATTATGAACCCAACAAAACCCAGTTCTAACCACTGTCAGAAGAGAAAATAAATCACATCCCAGTACCAAATACTACCAGAATCTATTACCAAATACTAGAACAATGCAGATAAGAAGAAAACATCATCAAGTTGGATTAAGTCACAGCAGTGAAACATTGTCTTAACATTAGAAAATTTAAAATATTATTCACATTAAAGATTAAAGATTAACAGAACTATATAAGCATCCCAACAGAATCAAAAACATTTGATAAAACTTACAATAACAACTCTTAGCAGGCCGACATTCTTAATCTAATACAGAATAACCTTTAAAACCTCTAGCAAACACTGTAACTTCATAAAACACTAAAAGAATCATTTAAGACAAGACTGCCTGCCATCTGCAACCATACTCATCATTGGTTAGACACCCTAAACAGTAAAGTGATAGATGGGAGATGGATGGATGTATGGATAGACAATAGTTAGATAATAGATGATAGAGATATATGATAGGTAGATAGGTAGATAGATAAATAGATAGATAGATACATACATACATACATACATACATAGATACATAGATAGGAATAGGTAATAGATAGATAATAGAGGCATATGATATAGATGATATGTGATAGATAAACAGACAGACAGACAGATAGATGATAGATAAAATGCTTTAGAATCAAAAGGAAGAAATAGTGCATTCACAGATCATATGACTACACTAAGAACGAAAACTTGAGTTGAGTGCTATGGCAGAAGAACCCTTTTATCCCAGCACTCAGGAGGCAGAGGCAGACATCCATCACTGAGTTCAAGGCCAGCCTGGTCTACACAGTGAGTTCCAGGCCCACCAGAACTATATGGTGAGATCCTGTCAAATGAATGAATGAATGAATGAATGAATGAATGCAAATAAACCTTTTTTTTAAAAGATTTATTTATTTATTATATGTAAGTACACTGTAGCTGTCTTCAGACACTCCAGAAGAGGGAGTCAGATCTCATTACGGATGGTTGTGAGCCACCATGTGGTTGCTGGAATTTGAACTCAGAACCTTCGGAAGAGCAGTCAATGCTCTTAACCGCTGAGCCATCTCACCAGCCCTTTTTTTTTTTAAAGATTTATTTTATTTATTATATGTAAGTAGACTGTAGGTATTTTCAGACACACCAGAGAAGGCATTGGATCTTATTACAGATAGTTGTGAGCCACCATGTAGTTGCTGGGACTTGAACTCAGAACCTTTGGAAGAGCAGTCAGTGCTCTTAACCACTGAGCCATCTCTCCGCAAATAAACCATTTGATGGGTAAGAGATTCTTAGCTGAATAATATAAAATCAAGGCATAAGAATATACTGCATTTCCATTAACTACCAACAGAAAGACAGGAAATATTTAATAAATAAGGTCTGTAGAGATGGCTCAGTTAGTAAATGTCTGTGGTGCAGGCATGAAGATCTGAGATTTCATTCTCAGCACCTACGTAGAATGGAGTGGGACAGGCAAGGAGACACAGCTCATAATCTCAGCACTGGAGGGGCAGAGACAGAAGGACCCTGGGGCTTACTGGCCAATTAGTCTAGCCAAACTGGTAAACTGCAGGTTCAGTGTGAGATACATAATAGAGGTCATGGAATATACACAAAATTCAGGGGGATGGAACCTTGCTGGGGATAAGAAAATGAGATTAATAAGGCAGCCTTGTTGCCCAAATTACCTGCCACGCCCACACTTCTCTTGGGGAAACCATGTTCTTACGCTGAGCTTTGTGAGAACCAGTGTCCCCAATTATTCCCTCTTATTTACAGATATTAGGCTATGATACAAACTTTCTATAGAACTCAAACTGTTAATATCTCCACAAAGATGCCTAGGGCCAAACATGCTCCAGAGTTGGTTCCTTAGTGACGCAATGACATCTTCAAGAGCTAGGATCCTCTCTGGCCTCACACTTATTCTGCAGGCCTCATATCAGCTAGTTCAGAGGTACTGAATCAGAGATATGCAGTTAGGGATCATCAGACTGTATTAATGGAGCCTTCTGATGTCCACTGAAATTTAGGAACCACAGCTCAGGGCTAGATCGGTTCTACTTGGGTCATTTAGGCTAGGGGTGATTTTCCATGCCTGAGAACACAGGGTGGAAAGGGGAAACCCATACAAACTGAAACTCTTGACAGATGTGTGTGTGTGTGTGTGTGTGTGTGTGTGTGTGTGTGTGTGTGTACACTTGCGCATGCACGCACATGCATGTGTGTCCATCCATCCATGGAGAATACAGGGACCAGAGAAGGGTTGAGGGCTACAGAGGAAGCCAAATGTGATTTCTTTCAGGAGGATAGGAGAGTGCCACAGATCGTAGAGGCCTTTTCAAAAATAGCAAGAAAATGAGACAGAGAAGTCACAGTAGCCCAAAGCCACTTAACTGATTAGGACTCATTTGTTGCAGATGAAGTAAAAATTCATTTTCCCAAATGTCAATCTAATAAATATGAAAAAAGCCAACTCCTTCTTTTCCAATTACAAATATGCCTACAGGGTAATTGTCATTTTAAAGAGCCTTGGTGTGAACAACACAACTAATTCCCGGTGGTTGTTCTCCAGACTTAGATAACTGAGACTCAACATAACCCACACCATGATTCCTCTTTACTGCGGTTACTGCTTTGCTCAAAAAACAAAACAAGTTTACCAACAGTACCTAAGGTCTTACTTTTAACTACTGCTTTGGGAGTTTTCCAAAGTAAACAAGAAATGAATACCAAAAAACAGAAAGTAAATAATTTAAAGGTGAGTAACAGACTGTGGCAAGTGTTTGCAACACGTAGAATAGAAATGGAGTTAATAGCCGGGCGTGGTGGCGCACGCCTTTAATCCCAGCACTCGGGAGGCAGAGGCAGGCGGATTTCTGAGTTCGAGGCCAGCCTGGTCTACAGAGTGAGTT
>NC_034602.1:88311751-88319067 GCF_900095145.1 Mus pahari
AAATGGAGTTAATATTTATAATAGATAAAGAACTCTTATTAGTAAAATAAAAAGAAGTAAACCCAAGCCAACCAAGAGCTGAGTGGGACATTCATTCATGCTATTGTTAAATATTTGTAATTTGATATTATTTGTATACTGGCTCCACACTTCTCAGTAGTATGACCTGGAACAATCCAACTTCTCATTTTCCCACCAAGCATAAACAGATAAAACAGTACCTATTCCATAGGAGCTTTGTAAATACCAAGAAATAACATATATAAAACACAAGACAGTGCAAGTCTGCCTAGAGAGCAGGGCGCTGACCCCAGTGTGACCTGAGCTCTGTTTTCTGTGGCCTATCTGACCACATGACACTAATTCAATATGTACTTGGAATATCTTCTCTCTAAGTTCTTAGGGTGAATTCCTGATCTTAAGGCCGTTTATAGGAATTTTTCTGTGGTCTTTATTTCAAGCTACTGTTCTTTTTAGTCATGTTTCTTCCCAATCTTGCCTCCCTCAGCCCCTGAAAAGGAAAAAAAAACTCTAAAGTTGGATCTTAAGAACAACTATATTTAATATTATGGAATATTTATTAAATATCATCAAATAATAATAAATGCACAGTTTTTGTCAGTGAAGGAAGCAAATAAAAAATTTCTAAAAGTTCCACTGGGGGAAGGGAGGGCTGGAGAGATGGCACAGTGGTTAATAGCACTGACTACTCTTCCAAAAGTCCTGAGTTCAAGTCCCAGCAACCACATGGTGGCTCACAACCATCTGTAATGGGATCTGATGCCCTCTTCTGGAGTGTCTGTAGAGAGCAACAGTGTACTCATATATATAAAATAAATAAACCTCTTTAGAAGAAGGAGGAGAGAGAGAGAAGGAAGGAAGGAAGGAAGGAAGGAAGGAAGGAAGGAAGGAAGGAAGGAAGGAAGGAAGGAAGGAAGGAAAAGAACCTTTTTTAAAAGTTCCTCTTTTTTAGCAAATAAAGTCAAAGAGGATTAATCAAAGTCTTAGTATCAAAGAATATTCTAGAAAAATGCTCAGGCCACATGCCACGTGGCTGTCCTACAGCAGGTTTAACGCCCCATTCTGTGAGGAGACTGAAATCAGAGGCGGTAAGATAACTTACTCCCTTCCCAGGTTAGAAAGGGGCAGCATCACTGCTGTCTCCCATCGAAGGGATGAGAAAATGGACACATTCAATGCTTGCGCAGGATGCGGTGAAACTAACCAGGAACTTCTTACTCACGACAGCCTGTAATGTGCAGTTGGGATACAAAAGCAGAGCACAGGGATGACTTTTCAATCCGCAAGCCAAGAAAAAGAAAGGTAACGTTCATTTTGGGGACAAGCAAACAAAAGTTTCAACAAGCTAATCTCAGAACCGAATGCAAGCTCAAGACAATCCCACTGATCTGATGTGAAAGCAGCTAGAGCCAGCTCTGGAGAGAGGGCCACAAGGAAAGGAGTTACACTAGCTCCTGGTCGGCTCCTCAGCATGGGACAGACTGACCACCCAGTCCCACATCCCCCCCACCAGAATCATGCTAACTTTGGAAGGTTTCTTACTATTTTAAACATGCACAGTGGTGTCTTCAAACCAAAGGGAAAGATAAAGTTATGGTTCTTTTCACAGTTCTTGTTTGTAAACTGAGCCTGACCTGAAATAGCCTCGTTGGTTTGAAGCAGTACACTCCCACACTCACTTGCTTTAGCAGTTTTTGGCCTTAGCTAGAGTGAACAGCAGTTTTCAAGCCATGCATTGAGTAAGAGCGCCCTCATCAGGCCCCAGCTAACATGCTGGTATGTTAGCAGTCTAAACTGCTTCTTGCCTCCCACAATAGGAAAATTATGCAATTGATAAGCAAAAACTACAGAAGTATATGCCAGCTTTCCAAAAACTTTCTCCAAAGCCATATGACACAAATAATCATTTAATAAAGGCAAGACATTTTTGTGAAAGTAGAGAAAATACTAAGGTTTTAAAATGTATTTGTTTGAACCCATCTGTGATCCTGAACACATCTCTTAAGCATATTTTACCTATCATCTCTAAGATGGGATGACCTTTAGTAAGTTTCCCTTTTCAGAATTAGATCATTTTAAAGTTCACTTTTTATTACATTTTATTTAGTGGGGATGGTTGAGCATTGAAAACTTAAAGCCCACCCTTAGTAATATACCTCCTCCAACAAGGCCATATCTACTTCAACAAAGCCACACTTCATAATCCTTCCCAAACAGTTGCCCCAACTAGGAAGTATGTTTTCAAACATACACACATGGGCACATTCTCATTCAAACGACTACACTGAACAAGTTTTAAGTACAATTACAAAGCTGTTGGTTCCTGCCAAGGCATGTGTACTACCATTGCACCTTTAGGGAAATCACACCATGTTGGTCATTGCTTTAGTTCACAGGCATTAGAGCTCAGGGAAGAAGCCTTTAGGTCAGACCCAGTTCAGATCCTCTAAGTCCTGTGTCCAAAGTTTATGGTCTCTTCAGCAATCTGGACAGGCCCCACCTCTTAATGCACACTACCAGCTCCCAGTGTGCCGTCAGCTGTCATCTAAGCCTTTAGTGCATGGGTCGATGAGGGATGCTATTCCAAAACATAGCAAGATCCTTATCAAAGTTTTTAATCTCTGTTTATTTTCTGAGAGACAAAAAGAATATGGATTCAGATGGGAGGGGGAGGTAGGGAGGATCTGGGAGGAGTTGGGGGAGAGTAAACCATATCAGAATGTATTGTATTGTGGTGATTTTAATGAAAATGGCCCCCATAGGCTCATAGGGAGTGGCACTATTAGGAGGTATGGCCTTGTTGGAATAAGTGTGGCCTTTTTGGAGGAAGTGGATCACTTCAGGGGTGGGCTTTGAGGTCTCATATGCTCAAGCTAGGCCTAATGTGGCATTCATTCCAGCTGTCTGTGGATCAAGATGTAGAACTCTCAGTTCCTTCTCCAGCACCATGTCTGTCTGCACGCTGCCATGCTTCCCTCCATGATGATAATGGACTAAACCTCTAAAGTGTAAGCCAGACCCAGTGAAACATTTTTTCTTTTAAGAGTTGTCATGGACATGGTGTCTCTTCACAACAGAAACCCTAAGACACCACACAAGCCCTACAAAACACACACTCTTCTAAACAGCTCATGGAACTCTCTCCAAAGCAGATCATATAATAGGATATAAAACAAGCCTTAACATGTACATGAAATTATTTCTCCTATTCAAAAAGGCACCAAAAAGATTCCTCATCATGATCTAGTTGGGCTCACAGCATTGCAGGGATGACTCAAGATACACAAATCACTAAGTACAATGTGTCATATAGATGAAGTCAAGGACACACACTCCATTCCTATTCAATGCATGCTTGAAGCCTTAACTGGAGCCCAAGATAAGAGAAGCTAACGAGGGAGAAATAGGAAAGAAGTTGTGTTATGGATGCTATTTTTGAAGAAGGCAGGCAGTTGGAAAGGGTGGGTCTGGAAGGAGTTAGGAAGGAACGCAGGGGATGGGTGTGATCAAATACACTGCATGAAGTGCTCAAAGAATCTAAACACTACATTACATGTTTTGAAACTCTTTAAAAAAACTAGAAATAGATCTGCCATATGACTCAGCTATACAACTTCTGAGTATTTAGCCAAAGAGTATTAGCCAACATATTTAGCCAAGTCAGCATGTCACAGAGGTGCCTACACACTGAACTGTATTGCAGCACTCTTCACAATAGCCACTTTATGGAACAAAACTAGGTATCTAACAGCAGAGAAATGAATAAAGAAAATGCAGCTTACATTATACCACACAATCGTTTTTAATTCTTTGCAAATTTTATACATGCATACAATGTATTTTATTCATATTTACCCCCATTGACTCCCCAGGAGTCAACCCCCTCCAACATGGCTCCCTTTCGATTTCCTGTCTTTTTTTTTTTCAATTATAGACCACTGAATCAAATTAATGCTGTCCATAATTGAATCATTTTACTCCTAAAGGAGAATGTTGCTATGTCATTTGCAGCCAGTGTCTACAACTGGAGATAACCATGTTAGGTGAATTAAATCAATCTCCAAAAAGACAAATATTTGGTGTTTTCATTCATTTCTTGTTTCTGGATTATATATAAAACCATACACATGGCAAGAAAACAGAAGTAAATCAAGCATGGCCAGCTTTCTGACATGGCAACAGGGCCTTGTCATCTTCAGAGCTCATGCTCAAGAACCATGCAATCGAGTTACAAAGAAAGGACAAAAGGTTTCATGCTTCAGGTATGTTTGCCACTTTGTGATGGGCTGTATTTCTAGCTGTCCTCAGCTGCTTCAGCCACACATGGCCCATGGCACACAGGTTAGACACACCTGGTAGGGGACAAAGGAAATGGTGAGAGGGAGAAAAGATGGAAAGGAAAATATGGGGGAATATACTTAACATAAATGCATCTTTATACAAAGCTGCCCTTATATAACATGTAAGTGAACATGCACAATGGGAACCTAAATAATATTTTTAATCATATTTAAAAGCTTAAAGTCTATGTCACTCATTTTTCTCCTTTAACTCTGAACCACTCAGGGTTTCAGACATGAAACTACTCAAGGAATTTTTAATCAGGAAAAGATTTAATGAGAATTATTATGGAGTCACTGGAGCAAGCTCTAGGTGGTCTTTTAAACCCATAGTAGACTTTATAGAGCTAGTAAATCTATAGACAGAGAAGTAGTTGTCCACTGGAGAGGGTCACCAAGGAAGTGGAGAGAAGCTTTATAGAGTAAACAATTTTAGCTATTCATTAATGGATTGTCTACTATAAGAGAAGTCTAAGTACTTACAATGAGCTACATTATTCAAAACCTACAGTTGGTTCTCCCTAGTCCTTCAGATGAAGTTTGCCAACACAGCTTTAATTCAGAAGTGCAATGTCGAACTGTCAGAAATAAACATAGAGCCTTCATTTTGGCTCAGAGAAGTGTTCAGGCATGAAACTTGGGAGAGCAAGTCCTTGACCACCCTACATTCCACTAGAAGAGTGAGAAAAGCACACACTGTGCTGCCCTGCAGCTTAGGATTTCCCAGTTAGCTTCTTATTTGAAATATACTAATCTAAAATAAACAATAGCTTTATTGTCAAATGACAATATTTAAATATAACAATAGCTACACTCTTCACAACTATTTAAATCTATGGTGTGAAAGGTTTAAGATCAAGCCAATAGAATGTGGTGTAGACTTGATCATTTGCTTATTTGTTTTCAAATACATAGGATGGTCAAGCAAAAATGTTTGATGATTGCTTAAGAAGAAAGCCATCAGGTTTCTGCAAGCACCTCAGCTGTGTACACAGCCCTTCCAGTCAGAACTGCCCTGATAGTAACTGTTAATATTTGTAACAAAAGGAATACTAAGGCACACAGTGTCTCTGCTTGTGTGCTGTGCTCTATTACACAGGTTTATAGAAGGAAATGTCCAGATACAGTTATTACGGATATACAAGCAAAAGGTACATGCATACTTATTATCTATAATTTACTAGACTCCACATATATTATCCTATTAATTCTCCATAAGTACACTCTGAGATAAAAAGGAAAACAGTACCAGGTAATGCATTCAAAAAGATCTATCACACAACCCCAAGACTGTTTATCACTAAAGCCGACATGCTGTTCCTCCTACCCAGGCAGGTTTGTCTTCCTTATACCTCAGGTCCATGCTTATGTGCAGGTGTTTGAGTCTGTAGCAAGACAGCACTCTTGAACCCACGGTGTAACACTCCTAACAGTTGGTAGCACTTAGATTCCCTGCAGCCATCATTTGACAAATACACTGAAATCACATGACAAGCAGTGTGTACTAGTACCACTCAAAACCCATGCCAGCCTGCAGATGGGCGCAGGGTTACTGTGTCTCCAGCAAGGTATTAGCTCTGCCTAGATCTGTAAGAGTAGTGCCTTTCCAAACCCAAGAAATAATGAGCCTGCCCAACCACCTCACTTCTGACAAAAAGAATCAAAAGATCAAATTAACGTCCTGCCAGTGTCACAGTGGTCACATGATCCGTTACTGCCTAAGCCCAAACAGAATCTCCAGTATGGTGACAACCAACTGACAGGCTTGCAGATAGAGAGATACACACTCTAGACAGCTTCTTACACACTTCCCCAAGCACTGGACAAGCATATGTTCTCAGATATGCAACTGGAAGTTCACAGTAAATCCAGGCTTGGTTCTGGCCTCATCTCTTGTCTTCAGACTTTACCCACTGCTAGTATTTGCTAGTACCATAGTGCATCTCTCTTGAACTGCACACAAGTCACTGGGAATCCTCCTAGCTAAACTACAGTCTGATTTAGGAAAGAAGGCCAAGATTCTGCATCATTTTAACAAGCTCCCAAGTGGTATAGTATTGACAACAGTCCACACTTCCAGGTTAGCTGACTTAAGCCTCAAAAGCCTGGACTTGTGCACTCTAACCAGTAAGGCGGCAGCATCCTCTGACCTGTTGGGATGGAATCCTCCCCACACCTCGGTGCAACAGTAACAAAGAAAACACTACTCCAGAGACCCAGCGGCCTAAGATCTGCCTCAGAGCTAGCTGCCTTTTTCTTCTACTTAGCCCTATGCTGCTACCTATTGGACTACTAAGACACATGCTGCATTTTTCTCATGTAAGAATTCATGAGATTAATAATTCTCTTGGTTCATTACTCTCTACGTTGCTTTTGAGAAAGAACTCTACCACCAAGCAGACAATACAAACTCAATTTATATAATGTTCATCTCCTTCCAAGTCCATTCTCCAAACTCCCCATTTAGTGAAAGGCTATTAATTTCAATCTAGTATACAGTCCCAGCCAAACACACTCCAAGAACATAGAATACCTCATGAGAAAAGCTATATTGAAGAATCTTTTTCTAAGCAGGGCATGGTGGTACATGCCTTCAATCCCTGTATCCAGAGGCAGGAGGATTTCTAAGTTTACCAGACTAATCTACTTATTGATCTCTAGGAAAGCCAGGACCACACAGATCCTGTCTCCCACCCCAAAAAATGTAGGAGGCTGGCTGGCAAGGTGTCTCAGAGGTTTAAAGCACTGCCTGTTCTTCCAGAGGGTTCAATTCCCAGCACCCATAGGACAGTTCACGCCTGACTGTAACTCAAGTTCCAGGGGATCCAACACCCTTACATGGACACACATGCAGGCAAAACACCAATACACATAAAATAAAAATAAATTAATTTTAAAAAAGAAACTCCTGCTGAAAGAGAGAGAGAGAGAGAGAGAGAGAGAGAGAGAGAGAGA
>NC_034602.1:88319117-88321589 GCF_900095145.1 Mus pahari
GGAAGGAAGGAAGGAAGGAAGGAAGGAAGGAAGGAAGGAAGGAAGGCGGGCAGGCGGGCAGACAAGGCAAGGAAGTAGCAGGAGCCCCCCTCTCAGTCTCCACAGGGATGAGGTCACAGAGTGATGAGGTCACAGAGTGATGAGGTCACAGGTGCACACCACCATGTGGGTTTTTGATCTGCTCAGCTTAGGATCTGAACTCAGACCCCCAGAATTTCACAGCAAGCACTTGACCCACCAACCTACTCCCCAATCATCCCTTGGGTTTTATGCTTAAAGCTCTGGGATTTCTCTGTGTTTTCTTTTTATATGTTACACGACAGAACTGTGGGTGTGCAATCCTTCCCACACTTTGCCAGCCCTCTTCCATCCTGTCTAAAGGCCACAAGTCAACAGTGATCCACCCGGCTAGGCTACTCCTTTTCTTTCTTATTATTCGTTTCAGACATTAACTTCGTTCAACCAAATCCTCGTTAATTCTGTTGACTTTCAAAGTTTATAAATTGATGGTTTGAAATGTAGAACACACTCTATAGAAAATATTGTAGTTGAGTCAAAGCATATTTGCCATAAAAAAAATTGTAGGAAACAATCTTTAGAATTAAGTAAGTAACCGTTCTGAGTAAACAGTGGGGGTCTGCGGGCTGAAGTCGCCTCCTTTCATTTATGCATTCTTTCAGCACTACGGACAGCTTTTTCATACTTCCTCCAGTGGGAGTAGGCAGCCAATCTCAACCTTAGACAATACTGATCCTCTTGAACATGCTTCATGGCTGTGTTTCATGGACTAGTTATCTACCTTCCAAAGTAGACAACACTTTCTAAAAGCATAAGTCATGGAATCCTTGTCCCAGAGCTACCTACATCTATTTAAAAGGTTCAAGGACACCAGTTTGTATTCCTTTCTGAGATTCACATACCATGCTCACTTACTAAAGATCTAAGAATTACCACAGCTAAGAAATCTGCTCCTGCCTGCTATGGTGGTGCACACCTTTAATCTAGTAGTCAGAAGGCAAAGGCAGGCAGAACTCTCCAAAGTCTGTGAGTTCCAGACCAGCCTGGTCTACATAGTGAGTTCCATCACAGTAAGAGCTGTGTAGAGAGACCCTATCTCAAAAACAACAGAAAAGAAAAAAAAAAGGAAAGAAAAGAAAGAGAAAAAGGAAGGAAGGAAGGAAGGAAGGAAGGAAGAGAAAGAAAGAGAGAAAGAAAGAAAGAGAGAAAGAAAGAAAGAAAGAAAGAAAGAAAGAAAGAAAGAAAGAAAGAAAGAAAGAAAGAAAGAAAGAAAGAGAGAAGAGAAAGGAAGGAAGGGAGGGAGAGAGGGATGGAGGGAGGGAAAGGAAGGAAAGAAGGAAGGAAAGAAGGAAGGAAGGAAGGAAGGAAGAAATCTGCTCCATAATTTCTATATATTTATCTGGTAACAAATTTACCACCAGACAATGGCAATTAACATCTTAGTATTTTAGTATTACACAAATAGATAGGAAGGAAGAAAGGTAGGTAGATAGATAGATAGATAGATAGATAGGGACCTCTGGTCATTTTAGGATCTGCATGTTTGGAGACATCTACTCACCACAGAGCTGAGCTGTGCTTGTAGAAGACAATAAGGCAGGAGAGAGCTTTCCGAGCCACTCCTGCACTTCCTGTCCAGTTCAGTTGCCTCTTTAATTCCTGATGCACGGAAGAACTAACCTCGGCCCTCTCTGCCTCCCTTCAGGACGTGCAAATGGCTTTACTATGGCGATTGGAGGCTCTGTCACTGCCTGTCTTTCTGGAACACTCACAGCATCCACCCCTAAGTCTAAGCCAAGTAACCAACAAGACGAAAGAGAAAGCAGCGGGAAGAGAGCGAGGTGGCACGCGGGGACCTAAGAGAAGGGAAGGGCTGCGCAAAACTACAGAGCAAGCGACAAGAGAAAAGATGAGAGCAGTGCTGTCTGTCCCGAATGAGCACAGACGGTAACAGAACAGGGGCCATCTTCCCCCAGAGCTCAGTTGCTCTCCTGGATAAAAGCCCTGGAGGGCTTCTTGGGTTCTCCTCAGCAGTGCTACAGTTTGCTTCAAAGCTATGCACAGTGCTCCCTCTGCTGGCTCTGACATAGCAGCAACTACAACTTAAAGCAACTACAGTGAGATAAATACCAGCACTGGTGACCCTCAGCACTGTTGACCACGCCTCTTAAATTTGACTGTACTTCCTGGCAAAGATGGAACTTATCCTTTTCTCTAGCTTTTTAAATGGTGTTGGGGGGTTTGATAAATCACTGTACTTTTGAAGCATTCATTTCACACTTGAGCCTACACGTAACCCCAAAAGCAGGCTAAAACCTGGATTTCTGCCTTCATTTCCTTTACTTTGGGTCACCTGCTTACCTCTGTTCATAGACTCAAGCAGCAGCTGCCTACAACCCAGGCACACCTAGCCTATTGCACTCCCCAGGCACACCTAGCCTATTGCACTCCCCA
>NC_034602.1:88321734-88325619 GCF_900095145.1 Mus pahari
ACCTAGCCTATTGCACTCCCCAGGCACACCTAGCCTATTGCACTCCCCAGGCACACCTAGCCTATTGCACTCCCCAAGCACACCTAGCCTATTGCCCTCCCCTTCGCACTTGTCTTTGTTAAGGTTACTGCTGCTGTGATGAAACACCATGAAAAGCAATTTGGGGGCTGGTGGCATCTCACTCACAGTCCCTCTAACAGCTCATCATCAAGCAGTGAAGTCAGGAACTCACACAGGGTGGGACCCTGGAGCAGGAGCTGACACAGAGGCTAAAGAGGGGTAGGTGCTGCTTCCTGGCTTGCTCCTCATGGCCTGCTCAGCCTGCCTTCTTGGAGGGCTCTAAGGTGTGACACCGCCCACAATGAACTGGGCACTCCCCCATCAATCACTGATTTTAAAAAACACCCTACAGGCTTGCCTATAGCCCATTCCCATAATGGTATTTTTTAATGATTTTTTTTATTTAAGAAATTCAGGAACAGAACAGGTATTTATTATGGAAAAGCAGGAAACAGTTTTTATCCACTAATACTTATTTTAAAGTATATAATTGTAAATGGCATCTTACCAATTACTTTCTTCAACAGTATGTTCATTCAGGGATAGCTGGAGCATCTAAACATTGACCCTTCACTGTTGACCCGCCCCAACAGTGAGGCTAAGTCTAGGAGGAGTGAAGGGAATGCCAAAAATCCCAGGAGGGTGACTGGAGGACTTGAGGAGTTTGCATTTGGAAATGTTGCAAACAAAGCACTCTTCTTTCTTATTATTAAGGCAACAAAACATGATGGACATTTATAATTAGCTTAAGCACTGCAAGCACATCAAAGGAACACACCTGGTGTTCTACCTTAGGAATACAGTCTCGGTCCCACAAAAAAGCCAAGACTCTCTCTCCCAGGCCGCCATCTCTCCTGCAGAGAGTGTGAGCACATCAGGGCATCTTTTCCAGTCCTCACTTCCAAGTGCATTCACTTATCATAGTTCACTCAAGTCTTTTGAGAAGGCTGCCTTGTCTGAAGACCGTTCTGCTCTCTGCCCTATCCTTAGTTCACGTTAAGTTCACAACTTTCTTACACAGGCTCCCACACGGCACATGCCACATGTGACACTACACATGCTACATGTGGCACTACACATGGCACATGCGACACTATACATGCCACATGTGACACTATACATGCCACATGTAATACTACATATGCCACATGTGGCACTACACAAGTCACACGTGACACTACTCATGCCACATGCATTTCAAAGCCGCATGATCTGCACCTCTTCTCTGTCCTCCTTTAAAGCTGTCTCTGGCGGTCCACGGATAGCAACGGTAGAGATACCATATCACTACCATGTCCCTTCTGTCTGGATCAGCACCATGTTCGACAAAACCACAGACAAGATCCTCCTGGAAGCTCTGGGCAGTATATGAGTTTTATAACTTCAAGAGTGGGGATTGAAGGAATTGCACAAATATTGATATATTTGTTTTGTTTTCAATACATCCCAACTGCAGTTTCCCCTCCCTCCACCCCTTCCAGTCCTCACTCCACCTTCCCTCTCCCCTAGGTCCGCTTCTCCTCCATTCCCCTTTAAAAAAAAAAAAAACCTCCCAGAAATATCAAGATAGAGTACAACCAGGCACAACCCCTCATATCAAAGCTGGGATACCCAGTAGGACGAAAAGAGTCAACCTCGTCAGAGCAGCTTTTTCTGACAGTCGATGGTAATTAGCACAGAGAACCCCAACTGGGCAATGTCAGGGAATGAGACTTTGGAGCACTTACACCCCTAATGGGGTCCCTGCTTTCCTTTCGATGCTGTGAACATTTTCGTCACCGCAAGCTGTAACCAGCATTTGTTCAGCGCGTGCTGTTCTGTGAGTAGTTACAGAACAACTCAGAGATGGTCTCCATCCTCACATAACCAAATGCAGGCTGTGCACAAGAGGGTCCTCTAATGCTTGCTTAAATTTAAGTGTGTTGTATGCGTGCGTGGTGTGTGTGTGTGTGTGTGTGTGTGTGTGTGTGTGTGATGTGCGTGCACATGTAGATGCATCTTTCCAGGTTGCTCTCCACATTTTTTGAAACCAAGACTCACCGGACCTAAAGCTTATCAATTCAGGTAAGCCAATGAGCTACTAGTATACACCTATCTCCACCACCACTCCACTTCTCAAAGGGGATTACATGCTCCAGCCACCATGCCTTTTTACTTTTTTTTTTTTAGCGTGAGTTCTGGGGATTCGAACTCAGACCTCGGTGGGGGACTTTGCCCCAGCTCTGCAGCCACAATTAACTGTATTTTAAAACCAAGTCTTCATTCCCCGTGTCCTACATTGTGACTGATTCACACGTAGGTGAGGCCTGATCAGTTAAACAGCTCTTAAATGGTTTTCTAGACAGAGAGACCTCAGGAACCCCAGCATTTTCGAGGCGGGACCCACAGATGGCCCCGCCTCCTCCCCTGCCAATCAACCGTTCCTCGCGCCTGCGCGGAGCGGCGGTCCGACCGTGGCGGGCGGTTAGGAGGCGGTCCGCTTCTCTCACTGGCCTGCTGGCGATGACGATCACCTACAGCTGCGTTGCTAATGGCCGAGCGGTCCTGGCGGAGCTGGCCTTGACCGGCGGCGCCTATCAGGTACCTGCGGGTCGCGCCTCGGCGTCTGAGGGTTCGGCTCCTCGAGGCAGGCGCCCGCCGGGCCTCCCCTCCGGACGCGGGGCGACCTGGAAGGACTCGGGCCGGGAGGCCCCGCCCCCTCCAGAAGCGCTGCGTCCGAGGCGGGACTGCGCCTGCGCCACCCATGGGTTGCGGCTGGTACTGCCCGCGGGCGTGTGACAGAGATTGCTGACCATCTCCAAGTTGATAGTCCCTTTACAAGGAAATGACCTGTAGTTCAGCACACACTTAGTGAATGTGCAAGGGTCTCAAAACTACTTCAGTCGCAGGAAGTGAGGGCCACCTGACAGCGCAGCTTGGACTCTCAGCGCCCAGGGTAGGAGGGCCATGAATTTGAGGTCAGCGTGGACTACTTAACCCAGTCTCAAAAAAGTGAGAACACAAGGTGTAGCGCAGTGTTAGAGCGCTTGCCCAGAATGTGTGAGGCCCTGAGTTCAGTCCCCAACACACACACATACACACATTCCTAGAAATTGTCAGATGCCGTCTAATATTCTATTACACAAAGTACAAAGATCACTTGGTTACAATGTGAAGGGTGAGTTGAAAGAGAAACAACCAACTAAGATGATTTGGTTATAGTTTACAAATAAATCCTAAGTCTCTGAGCTAAGAGCAGCCATGGCAGGGGGGAAAAGAGCAGCAGATCCAGAAACTTAGTAAACGCCCTCTAGCATTGAGACCTGGTTGAGTGTGTGAAGTGCTGGGAGTAACTGTGCACATAGGACGAGTCTCACGGGTTTTCTTTGTTGGCATTAAAGAGCAAAGACTGTACAGAGAAGGATAGGATTTAGGGAGCTCAGGGAGTGCAGAAGGAAGGGCACATTGCAGTCTGAAACACACTAAATTGCATTGCCCGTTTAAATGTTAAAGCATTTTATATGTTTGTTTTTCTGCCTTATTTCTGAAAGCCAGCATATGCCCAGTAGGTCATGAGTATGTCTACTATCCAAAAGGCTGGGTGTGGCAGCTGAAATAGGAGAAGTGTGTAAGGTTGCCCAGGACATGTGCAGGGAAAAATGAGAAAGAAAGAGCAGAGAGCCCCGTTTAAGAAGAGTGAAGAGGTGGGCTAGGCAACAGGAAGGTGACTGTCACACTGTGAGAACTTTGGAAGAAGTAGAGGATGCAGAAACCAAATTGCTTTGGGCCAACCGAGCAGGAAATGAGAAAATGAGAGACTGGGGATGAAAAAAAAAAAAAAAAAAA
>NC_034602.1:88329291-88332401 GCF_900095145.1 Mus pahari
GCTTGCTTCCACTGACTTGCTCAGCCTGCTCTCTTATAGAACCCAAGACTACCAGCCCAGAGATGGTCCCACCCACAAGGGGACCTCCCCCCTTGGTCACTAATTGAGAAAATACCCTGCAGCTGGATCTCATGGAGGCATTTCCCCAACTGAAGTTCCTTTCTCTGTGGTAACTCCAGCTGTGTCAAGTTGACACAAAATTAGCCAGTACAGACAGCCTCTTGCTTTGAGGGGATAGAGGGAGTGTGGGTGCTCGAGCATGCAGTTCAGCCTCCTTCTGAAGTTCTTCTCTTTGCCAGTCCCTTACACACTGGGATTCTTGCTGCAGTGCTTCTTAGCTGGACACAGACACTCCTGTGGCATTGTTCCACTTCCAAAGCTCCCTTCCCTTCAGAGTTGCATGGCCTAATAGCAGACATGCAAACAAAACCAAATACACCTCCACTGGTTTTCCTTCATGTGCCACCAGGCTTGAGTGTCCCTCTGGAGACTCTCAGAGTGGAGACTGAGTCACTTCCTCTCCTCTTCACATCTGTTCCGCCGCCACCTGTGTGTTCTGTCTCCTGAACACAGCTGGAACCCAGATCTCTCTTCCTAAACCATGTAGTCATTCCAGCCCTGGTTTCTTCTCACCAAGCTTACCGAAGTACCTCCTGACGTGTCTTCCTCAAAGGCTGCTTCCACACCTCTGCTCAAGTGACCATTCCGCAGCGCAGTGTGCCTGCAACGCTGCTCTCCTCTGATGCAGTCAGAGTGAAGCAATCACTCCTCTACTTGGCACTCAGGCCCTCCCCACATGGATGGGTGTTTCCACTGCTTTCTCCTTCCTTCATGCAATTGGCCCCACCCTCTTCTACCCTGAACTTCGCTTTGCCCTCTTACCACAGCCCCCACAGTCACCTCTGTGCTTCCTGGCCCACTGCCTGGAAACCACTTTTCTTCCCTTTGGGGCAGTGTAATCTCATCGGTACTTTGAAACTTTTCTCACTTTTTCTCTATGTTTAGGCTAACTGGCATCTCTCCACCAAACGATTTAACCCAGCTGAACTGGAATCTTCTTCTTACCTGTCTCTGCCATCAAATTTCAGAAAAGGGGATGTTTCAACTCTGTGCTCCTTCCTAATCGAATGCAAAGAAATCATAACACACTGTAAGTTCCCAACACACTTTAGTAAGAGAAGTGGAAGGTTATCAGAGATCCAAGGGCCTCTCCCTTGAAACACATAGGAGGTAAGAACACAAAAGGGAAGCAATCTGTGATCCAGGAGTGGATTACAGGGACAGATTGCCTGCTGTGCAAAAAGCCAACCACAGAGCACAAAGAGTACAGCTCTGGTAGGAGAGTGGTAAGGGACTGTTAGGATGAGAAAGGGTGTCATGGCTTCCCAGTGCCAGAGATACTCATTCATTCTCATATTCTCTCTCTCTCTCTTTCTCTCTCTCTCTCTCTCTCTCTCCCTCTCCCTCTCCCTCTCCCTCTCCCTCCCCCTCCTCTTCCTCTTCCCCCCTCCCCTTCCCCCCCTCTCTCTCACACACACACAGAGACAGAGAGAGTTTTTATTTGAAAAAAATTAGTACCAAACTTAACAAGAGCCAGTCAACTGTGTTCCAGGATTCCAAGGTTAGACTGAATTCTAGAAGTCACCTGCCCACTGTCTTCCTTCTTCCTGAAGCCCCCAGATGAGTCAGTAGATGATTCGCAGCATATGAATTTCAGAAAGCCCACTTTGTCACATACTCAGTCTCCTGCTGTCATTTTTCAGTCTTGCAGTGATATCATAATCTATATTATGCAGAAGAAACACTTGGGGGGAGTTGTAAAAGTGTGTTTTATGACTAGTAGTGATGCAACAGATATGTCGTATCCCTTTAAGTTTTCAAGTGTCTCAGGAAAGCCTGTCCTAGAAAATGTCTTTTTGCCATTTCAGGCAGCAGCAATTACTTTCTACCATTCATAGGCTCTACTTGTCCATAAAGGTTTCTATTTAAAGTGTTAGTTTGTGAAAAATTAAAAAGTTAATTAGGAGTGTGGCTATCTATGGTATCTTAGGTAACTTTTAGATTCTTTTTGTGCTTTTAAAGCAAAATAATGGGAATCCACTTAATGGACAATAAGGTATTCTGCATAATTAGAGCATCTTACATTTTTCCCCAAGGAATCACCTTCATAAGGCAGGTACAAGAGTCCCTGGCAAATATTAATGTCTTAAAGAGAGATGAGTAGGATTGGTGAGATGGCTCAGTGGGTAGTGACCCCGCTGCCAAGTCTAATGGCCTGAGTTAGATCCCTGGCACCTGGAACCTCCCTAAAGGTAGAAGAAGAGAGCCAACTCCCAAAAGGTGTCCTCTAAGCTCCACACGCAAGCCCCACAAGTAGCAGGATGCACCCCACAGATAACCACAAAGAAGAAGGTTTAAGCATTGAGAGAGCAATCATGGATAGCAATTTGCTAAGTGTATTCAGAGAATAAAAGATGTATGTTCTTAATCCATCCACAGGGATTTTTTAAAGATTTATTTATTTATTTATTTTATGTATATAAGTACACAGTATCTGAACAGATGGTTGTGAGCCTTCATGTGGTTGTTGGAAATTGAATTTTTAGGACCTCTGCTCACTCCAGCCAATCCCACTCACTCCAGTCAAGTCCACTCGCTCAGCCCCTGCTCCCTCTGGCCCAAAGATATATTATTATACATAAATACACTGTAGCTGTCTTCAGATGCACCAGAAGAGGGCATCAGATCTCATTATGGGTGGTTACTTTTCACAAACTAACACTTTAAATAGACCATGTGGTTGCTGGGATTTAAATTCAGGACCTTTGGAGGAGCAGCCAGTGTTCTTACCCACTGAGCCATCTTGCCAGCCCCAGTTTATTTATATACACTCTGGGATGTATATAATATGTATATAATTATATACACACTGGGATGAGAAGTCCCAGTGGATACAAGCACTAGCCATGTGAGTGCCAGGGCCTGAGTTCACATCCCCAGAACTCAGGTAAAAGCCACACACACAGCTGAGGGCATCTGTAACTGTAGCACACACACAGCTGAGGGCATCTGTAACTGTAGCACACACACAGCTGAGGGCATCTGTAACT
>NC_034602.1:88333596-88359606 GCF_900095145.1 Mus pahari
CACATGGCAGAGAGACAGGAGAGTCCTCAGAAGCCCACGCATACCCGACACATCCTAGAGTGTCCATATCCACACAAATGAGCACGCATATGCATACAACTTAGAGTTTGTGTGTGTGTGTGTGTGTGTGTGTGTGTGTGTGCTGAGTGTATGTATGAGAAGTGTGTGCTCACTTGTGTGCACTCGAAGGCCAGAGGAAAGCATCAAGTGTCCTACCACCGCACCTTATTCCTGTTGAGGCAAGGTCTCTCCCTGGGATTGAAGTTTGCATTTTGCAGCCAGGCTGGCAGTCAGCACACTGGAGGGATCCCTCTTTCCTCCCCACCCCCCATATGGGCATTCCTGGGATCATTCCTGGCTTCTTATGTGAGTGTTGGGATCTTAACTCTGCTCTTTGTGTTTACCCACATGCTTTTGACAGTGGAGCCATCTCTCCAGCCCCAAAACGTTTTACATACAGTTTTCTCAGATAACTGACATCAAAAAGACACTTGAGGGTGTTATGCCCTGATTCCAAGGGGAACCCGGGAGAGCTCAAGGACTGCAGTGTCCGCTGCAGCCTTGTGTAAGTCTTTATCAGGAGTCAGACTCAGATGGAAAATCTGCTCTCAGCATAGGACAGGAGTGTCTTAGCACTTATACACAGCCTAGTTAGAAATTCTTTGAATACTTAGGGTGAAGGGGAGGGAAGGTGGCTGAGGTAAGTCATAGTTCAGACAGGATACCATTTGGTAAGGCAGAATTATGAGGCTGAGGAGGGATTCTTCTGACTTAAAGATTGTCTTTTGCAGGGCAGTGGTGGCGCATGCCTTTAATCCCAGCACTTGGGAGGCAGAGGCAGGGGGATTTCTGAGTTCAAGGCCAGCCTGTTCTACAGAGTGAGTTCCAGGACAGCCAGAGATACACAGAGAAACCCTGTCTCAAAAAAAAAAAAAAAAAAAAAAAAAAAAAAAGAACTAGTTTTATGGCTGACCATAACTGTCTGTGACCTTGGATTATCTTTCTTCCATGATATAAATGTGGGACCCTAATCTCCTTTCTCCAATGACAGGTACCAGCTGCACCTGGGAAGAGCTCAGCCAGTTATCAGGGAGAATGCTAGTCTTGGGGCCACTGGAGCTGGGGAGTTTTGTCATTTGTCTCACTCAAGCTGGCACCCATGGCTCCTTGAGTCCTCCTTGAGCAGCCAGGGAGGGTGGTGAAGAATCCCTGTGTTTGTTTCAGGGTGTGGGGATCAGGGATTGGGGAAAGCAGAACTTCTGAGGGAAAATACAGAGGCAAGCCACCTGTGCCCCCACTGCCCCACTGTGCGTACTGTAGGAGAGAGCCTAGGGAGGAAGGGGGACTTCTGTGGGAGAGTGCAGAAGCAAGCTGCCTGTGCACTTCAAGAGCGTGGGGAGTTTAGCTCACTTGACTAGGTCCTGGATTTGGTCCTCCAGATGATGGGAAGAAAAAGAAAGAAATAGGAGATACTTGATTAGCTACTGCTTCCCAGCCTTAAGGTCATACAGGATATCTGACTGTAAAGATAAGATTATCTAATGCAGCCTATATTTACATACTAGTACTTCCCCCCTCACCCCCAGACAGGGTTACTCTGTGTAGCCCTGGCTGTCCTGGAACTCACTCTGTAGACCAGGCTGGCCTCGAACTCAGAAATCCCCCTGCCTCTGCCTCCCAAGTGCTGGGATTAAAGGCATTCAACACCACTGCCCGGTTCTATATTTACATACTAACATATGCATATATGGAATATATTTTCCTTTAATTCATACAAGAATTTTATGTCATCTTACCTCTTAACATGCATAAGTCATACCACCTAATTCTCTTGGGGAAAGGGTTTTCCTTAATAAGCTAATCAGATGTTGGTAATTTTAGGAGGACACAATCTTCTCCAAAATAAAGGCTGACTTTTTTCCTAGGAGGCAGCTGCAAAGGTGCTTAGACAAGCGCTTCTGAAAGCTGAACCCACGACCATAATTCAAGTAGGAAGGTAAGTGCGCTCAGCCGTGAGTCTCCTCTTAATCGTCTACTTGCAGCTAGTGAGTCTAATGACAACATGAGGAGAGTTACAGGCACTGCACACACTACTAGCCAACCTCAGGGAAGGGAAACTGCTGTGTGTGAAAGTGTGAAGGCGTGAATAGAAGTGATAGTTGCCGAGTTCAGGACAATGGCTGCCTATGCAAAGGGAACTGAAGAAGGTATATGGGCATCACTGTATCAGAAACTTCCTTGCTGGGCTGTGGGGCTGAAACAGTGTTCTGTTATTCTGTTATTCTGCATGTTTTTTGTTATACCTAAAAAATTTCATTCATCAAAAAAAGAAACAAACAAACTAACAAACTTACTTATTTACTTCTACTTTAAGATGTATTTACTAATACCAATAAAAAGAGCCATTTCTGTTCAATTTTACTTGGGATATTTCATATATTCTAAACCAGTCTAAACAGGTGGGCAAATCAAGAGCATTTGTTATTTTTAAATTGCTTGCCTGTTGTTATTGTTACTGTTTGAGACAGGGTAGCCCAGGCTAACCTTGAACTCATGGCAATCCTCTTGCCTTAGCCTTCCAAGTGCTGGGATTACTAGTAAGGGTCACCATGCTTAGCTGGTCGGTAGATCTGTCTGTCTGTCTTTTTTCTTTCCTTCCTTCCCTCCTCCTTGTCTTCCTCTTCTTTTTAGTAAAAAGGAGTTTCTTTTAGCTTGTCAAAAAAACAACATAGTTACAAAGAACAAATCCAGGCCAGGTGGCCCATGTGGTCCCAAGTACTCAGGAGTTGCAGACCACCTTGGAAACTTAGCAAAATCTATGTTAAACAAAATAAAAAGCCTATGGCTTTTGAAGTATTATAAAGGATTTCTCCCAACAGTAGCTGCCACCTATCCCTAAAGAGCAGCCTGCCCTGCAGTCACCTCCTCCCTTTCTGAGGTCAGCCATCTGGGTTCTGCAGAAGCATTTCCTGGTGGCCTTAGGACCTGAGAGGTCCTCAGTGACAGGCCAGCCCTGCCTGCTTCCAGCCTTATTCCTTTTACGTTCTTCAAACCTGCACATTCTCCTTCCACCCCTTTCCATACAGGTTATTGTTGTTAAAGAATTTAGAGTTCCTCATTGTCTAGGTTTGCTGACTGCTCAAACACAGATCCCCGTGCTCCAAGCTGCCAGGTCCAGAGGGTCAGTCCTCAGCCAGACTGTTGGTGCTTGGTGGTGTTTAATACCTTGTTACATTTGCATCTGAGATGTCAGCAGCCATCCAGACTCAGTTCCTAGTGCCTGCAACCTTCAGGGTCTTTCACTTCCTCTCTTCTGTACCCAATCCAATCAATCAATGAATCTTTGCCTCTCCCTTCCTAACATTAACCAGCCACCATCATTTTTGTTTGGGCCACTCAACACAAAGTCATCTTTCTCCTTTTGTTTAATTTCTAATGATTGTTTCTTTGAAAGCTTTTGCACTTTTGAAAGCATTTGTACTTACACAAAGCAACATGTGCTTCCAAACAAAACCCAGAGCAAGTTTCCTTCCAGGTCTAATCTTCACTTCTGATTTTCTCCACTCTGCTCTCTCCCCCTATAGATAGACAAGCACTGTGAACAAGGTGTGGGGTTATAATTTCCTTTTCTTTTCATTCTTTCTTTCCTACAAGGACTGCTTCTTTAGGAATTTCTTATGTAACGAATATAGGTATTCATACTTCTCTCATTGTAGCATGTGTGCGTGGGAGACTTTAACGAGCTTTTGTCAGTTAACATATGTTCTAGATAACAAGTATTTGCATTTTTAAATGTTAAAAATAGCCTCCAGGTGTTATTAATAATATTTTAAGCATAAATTTAAAATACCCCTTCATTTCACATAGGGTGTCAAGAGTCTTAAAAACCACACTCTGAAGTGGATGGTGGAAGCGGCCATTCTTTTTTAGTAAATTCTTTCAAGATCATTAAACCTAAACCAGATATGGTCGCTTGTGCCTGGAACCCCAGCAATGGGAAGAGGAGGGCAGGCACATGGAGAGCAAGGGACATCCTGGGTGGCACATTTTATTCATGTGACCTGTTTCTTGAATTTCTCATTCTCAGGTATATCCAATGTAATGTAATATTTATATTTAATATCCAATTTAATATCCAAGTCTGTGGCCTGTTAACCATTTGAAGATGCTGTGTCTTAGTCAGGGTTTCTATTCCTGTACAAACATCACGACCAAGAAGCAAGTTGGGGAGGAAAGGGTTTATTCGGCTTACACTTTCCACATTGCTGTTCATCACCAAAGGAAGTCAGGACAGGAACTCACACAGGGCAGGAAAAAAGAAGGTGACACAGAAGCCATGGAGGGTTGCTGCTTACTGGCCTGCTTCCCCTGGCTTGCTCAGCCTGCTTTCTTATAGAACCCAGGACCACAGCCCAGGGATAGCACCACCCACAATGGGCTGGGCCCTCCCACCTTGATCACTAATTGAGAAAATGCCTTACAGCTGTATCTTGTGGAGGCATTTCCTCAAGGGAGGCTCCTTTCTCTGTGATAACTCCAGCTTGGGTCACATTGACATACAAAAACCAGCCAGTTCACGCTGTATTCATAAAGACTGCAATCTAGGCACGTAGCAGTGAATAATGGAGGCGCTCCCCAAGAGCCCGGCAGCAGCCTGGAAGCCAGCACTGTCAGGACAATGCATACTTCAGCAAACGGTAACAATTTCATTCTCCTTCCCCTGCTCGGCCTGTCCTCTAGACTACACAGCATTGGTAGTTCACAGCTGGAGAGCCTAAATTATCATATCGGGAAGCCAAGAAGTGCTATAGCCACCTAACAATGTATGGAAGTAGAAGTCAATGACTTGGCCAGATGGTATTCAAACTTGTTATATCACTTTCATTAAAGACATTTCAAGTCTGCATAATAGATCTGATCAGATCATCACATTTTCCCTTTAGTGTGATTTCTTTACATTGATGCAACAACTTTAAACATATAAATTGTATATACTTTCAACTTAACATAGTCTAGTTTTTGGAATATATAAAAGCTCTCCTGTAATCTCAGTACCTGGGAGGCCAAGGCAAGAGGACTGCTCTGAGCTCAAGGCCACCTGAGCCACAAAGCAAGACCTTGACCTGAAAAACCAGAGAGTCGCCTGTCTTTCAAAGTGAAATGGTACATGCCTGTAACCCAAGCACTGTCAAAAGTCCGAGGTTAACCTAGGCTACACAGCAGGTGAAAGCCTGCCTGGGCTACATCGTGAAGTCTTATCAAAAAAAAAGTTACATATAAATTATGTATATAGTTTTTGTACCATAGTGACTGCTTCTAAATGAAAAAGAAGCAATTCAGTGTGTAGATAAGTAATTTCTTCAGTATTATAAATAGACGTATTCTTTTCAAAGCTATGTCTACCATACTCTCTTCATTGACGGAATCACTTATGTGTGTGCTACAGACAATGGCTTGGATACTGTGGCGCCATCTGCATTTCTTAAAAAAGTAAGTAATGTTTACACTGTTGTGCTGACATTTTAAGTTACTGACGTTTCCAGGTCTCTGTCCTGTGGCTCATTGGTAATGGTGTCACTTGCTCATCTGCCTCTAACTCTAAAGTGGGCTCTACAGAGACCGTCCACTGAGATCTGTTAAAACAGCTTATTATATTTGCTTTCTTTTTAAACTTAAATTAAACTGCATTAGCACATATGCTTCACAAATAACTATATGCATAGGGAGGTCAGTGACCAAAATTTTAGAACAATATTTTAGAGACACTTCTGTTACAGTGTGTTATAGTATATAAATCAATTATAAAAGCTGAATGAAAATAAATGTTATTTTTATTCTCTGAGAGTTGCAAACATTCAATCATATTCACTTCCCACCCCCTCCAGCCAGGCCTAGATCCCCCAGCATATTCCACACAAGAAATACTGTTTTTAAATAAAGATATAGTATCTTTAGGGAAAATTGTAACACAGTTGTCAGCAAATATAAGTTATGGTGGAGTGAAACGTTTTATGTTTCTAAGATGCTAACTGCAGTAGACATTACAGTTGCTCCAAATCTGCTCTCCGCCAATAGGAGACCTCCGAAAAGGCAGTCTAAAGACATACTAGAGCTAAGCCACTCTTCTGGCAATTTCTATAGTAGCTTCTTATCTTTATTTTTTTATTTATTTTTATTTTATGTCTGTAAGTATTTTGCCTGCATGTATCCAAGTGCACCACATGGTACAGTCTCCCTGGAGGTCAGAAAAGGGCAGCAGGTCCCCTAGAACTGTGACTGCAGATGGTTGGGGGCCACAATGTGGGTGCTGGGAACTGAGCCTGGGTCTTCTGCAAGAGCAGCAAGTGCTCTCGGCTGCTGGGCATCGATCTCTCCAGTCCGTTTCTTGTTTTTAAAAGTACATGTTCCTAATCTCCAACTCTATATACTTGTAAATATGTAAATAAGATAAATAGTTTAATAAAATATTGACTTGCCAGGCAGTGGTGGTGCACACCTGTAATCCCAACACTTGGGAGGCAGAGGCAGGTGGATTTCTGAGTTCGAGGCCAGCCCGGTCTACAGAGTAAGTTCCCAGACAGCCAGGACTACACAGAGAAACCCTGTCTCGAAAAACCAAAAGAAAAAAAAAAGAAAGAAAATATTGACTCCATTAGGTCTGCTGCAGTTACTAATAGTTATTGTGCATAGATTGTATCTGCTCAGAGCACGTGTAACATTGCCACACCTCCCACTGCAACTATATATAAAGTCAGATGGTGTGGCCTAAAGATTGTGGTTCTCTCTGCATTGACACTTGAGAGTTCAACTTGGAGAGAAAAGCATTTAGTGATTTTACTGACTATTAGCTACTTTTTCCTCCTTGCCCAAGTTCACCACCCTCTAAAGAGAAGGCAACACAAAACTGCTACCCAGGTCGTTTTTTCCCAGTATTTCTGAGAGATGCTATACTAACTACAGACAATTGTTGGGATTCTGTTTTGAGGTGTTGGAATATCTTATAACTTTCATTTGTTGGAAAGGCAGGTTAACATGGTTTTGTAATTTTTAGTACATTTTGAAGACAAGGATAGGAGAGAAAAATGATAGCAAAACTTAGAAAATGTCCCAGGTCTCAGATTTCCTTGTCCACATGGAAGTACCTGTTCTTGCTTTGTGGGCTTGGATGTAACCGTGGAAGAAGTACCTGCAGGCATACTATGTGACTCTCTGGTTTGTGCTAGGACCCTGGATAAGTCTATGCCACACACAGTGTTGATAATTACCGTGTCTTATAGCAGAAAGGATGCCCTGCCACCAGAATGCCAGCAATGCCTCAAGTTTCTGCCATGCTTTGCTTCAATAGAACATTTACTCTGTTGTTCTACACTTGGAGTTAGCCATACAGGTTACATATTTCCATTAATTTCCCCAGGTTAGTGATATTTTTACAAGAATTCCTTTGATGTCACAAGAACATTTTTTTCCTTCAAATGCACTTGCTACAGATTTTCAACAAATACTAGCACAGCACATGGTATGTACCTTAACTTGTATCCTAAGCTCATCGATGCAAGCTCAACCATGGAGTCGGTCATAAGAGTGGGAGGGAAGGGTGAGGTGTGTGTGAGGAGCCAAGGCTCACACTGGGGGTGTCCCAGAGCATCAGAGTACAGGCATGGTGTGCCACCGCTGCATCATTCACATTCTTATATGCAGCCATTTCAGAGGGAAGGAATAAATACAAATATACAAGTTGCTTATTTTAGTTTAAAAGTAAAAGTATAAACCAAAAAATGTTTAACTGGCTGCCTGTATGGGTTTGGGGAAGCAAAAAGGGGCCAAGCTGGAGCCAGAGAGATGGCTCAGTGGTTAAGAGCACTGACTGCTCTTCCAGAAGTCCTGAGTTCAATTCTCAGCAACCACATGGTGGCTCATACCATCTATAATGGGATCTGATGCCCTCTTCTGGTATGTCTGAAGACAGCTACAGTGTACTCATAAACATAAAATAAACAATTAAAAAAAAAAAAAAGGCTGAGCTGTCAGAGAGAGACACTAGTTATCTGTATAAAACCTGTGTTAAAAACTTGACTTTTAAACCATGTAATTGTTTTGTATAATTATAAAATACTGTTAAATTAGAATTTTAAACTAGTCCTTATTGGATGAAATAAGATATCACTAAAGGGCAAACACTCTGTAATTCTGTATACATGAGGTTCCAAGAATAATTAACTTGCTCAAGATGGAAAGTGGAATGTAGCTGCAAAAGATGCAGAAAGGGGAGTGGGCAGCTGGAGTTGACTGGACGCTAATGTCCATTACATAACTGCCGTGGATTGCCCTGGTTGTTTGTATTTTGATGTTAATTCTGGTTAAGTTTTGGAAGCTATGTTTTGTGCTTCCTATATTTTCAAGTAATTTCTAACAGGGCTGAAGACTGGTTGTAGTCTCATAGCCAACTCAAGCTGTTTAGCATCGAGAGAGATGATATAGATTTGAGAGGATGGTTTTCAGATGGTATACAAGTTAAAACCAAGAAATAATTCAAATATAAAATTGTAAGCCTTTTAAGTTAAGATAGATGGTAAGGTGCTTTATCTAATTTGACAAGATTGATGGACTGGATGTTGAATGTATCTTATACTTTATAAATTACATAATTGTAATAGTTGTGCTCAATATATATCTGAGAGAAAAGAGCCTTTTAATTGAACAAAAAGGGGGAAATATTGTGGATTGCCCTGGTGCTGTTTGTATTTTGATGCTAGTTCTGCTTCCTCAAGAGGGGTTGCCCTAACAAGGAGCAGATCACATACTCAGGTGATTTCATGTGAACCTCCTCCCTATTTTAAGTGGTCAAATAAAGGCTAGAGCCTGTGATTGGGCAGTGGAAGGGAAAGGTGGAACTGGAGGGTTTAGAGAGGGAGAGAAAGGAAGGAGGGCAGACAGAGGAGGAGACGGAGGAGAGATGAAGATGGAGGAAGAGAAGGTGGAAGCTGGAGCAGAACCACATGGCCTGGAGAAGCCACAAGTAGCAGGGGATCTCATTGCTAGGAAATAGAGTATGTCTGCCCAATCTAGGTGTGAGCTTATAAATATTATAACTGAGTTGTCTGTTCTGTGCATGGGCTTACTGGGGCTGGAGATTTACTTCAACACATAACAATGAAATGCACTAGTGCCACCAAATTACACACTTGACATTGTTACAGTGGTAAAGTTTTATATCAAAATATGTATCAAGCTGGGCGTGATACACCTTTAATCCCAGCACTGGGGAGGCAGAGGCAGGTGGGATTTCTGAGTTCTAGGCCAGCCTGGTCTACGAAGTGAGTTCCAGGACAGTCAGGGCTATACAGAGAAACTCTGTCTCGAAAAAAAAAAAAATGTGTCAAATGAGTCTGAAGCAGTCATTTGAGTGTACATTTCTAGTGGGGTTACAGCCTAACAAAAGAGACCTGAAAGTACATTTTAAGACATTTATTTCCAAGAGTCACCCTGTTCCTAATAATACTGGTATTGCTATTCTGAAACTGGTTTATATAGATATGTTAATTTGGTTAAGAGTCAAGAATCTTAGCTATAAATATTCTTAGTTATAAAGAGAAAAATCAAAGAAACCAAGTGAAATATTCCAAGTCTACAAAGAAAAAGAAATTTAAGTCTGTGCCTATCCACCTAATAAAACAAAGTGAGACCCAGTGACCAACTCCACAGGAGTGAGCACATAAGCGAGAGGTTATGTCTCTAACTGTCACCCCCCCAAATGCAGTCAGGATGATCTAGTAGAGGACAGAAGACACATAAGCCAGAGCATCTTATCACACCTGAAACAGCGGAGCAGTAAAAACCAGCCAAAGCCAGGAGCCAGCTGCACTAGCCAGTGATGGAATAACTCATGCACCGGAGACAACAAGAGTATGCTCAATTCCAGGACTCCTAGATGATACCAAAGTGGGGCACCTCTCACCAGCCAGCCTTGGAAGACATGAGCACTGTCTCTCATTGGCCTAAAAGCTTAAAGACAGGACAGGGGCAAGCACTCACTCTGCCTTTCCATATGGCCTCCACCTCAAAGGCAACAAATGGTTGATGGGTCAAATTGTATTTCTCCTTTTTCTGGTTTTTGTTTGTTTGTTTGTTTGTGTTTTGTTTTGTTTTGGTGAGTAGGAGTTAGTTTATTTGCATTGTTTGAGACAGGGTCTTGCTCTGTAGCCTAGGCTGTCCCCAGACTTGTGGCAGGCAGTCCTCTTGCCTTGTCATACACACTGAGATCACACACATGAGCCAACATGCGCAGCTAAATTAACTATGCTCCGTTTTTCTTCATGGATCTATTTCAGCTAATGATGAAGTGCTGATACTATTTTACAATCCTTAACAAAATAATGGACCTACATTATTGTTATTATCACTAAATGTCTGGAGCCCCAGCCTGAGAAGCTACAGACAGCTGTGGCCTTTATCAGAGGAACAGTCAGTTTTATGTTTTTCTTTAAGGGTGTGGCTCCTGTTGGGTGGAGCCATCCAGTAAATAGTCACACCCCCATGGATAGGCAAACTGGACTAGTGGGTTAGAAAACAGAGACCATGAAGCTTGCTGAGTGAGGACGTAGGAGTTATCTATGAGAGGAGTGGAAAGTGGACACAATCAAAATATTGCGGATAGAATTCTCAAAGAATTAATTAAAATATTCTGTTTAATCCCAGCACTCGGGAGGCAGAGGCAAGCAGACTTCTGAGTTCAAGGCCAGCCTGGTCTATAAAGTGAGTTCCAGGACAGTCAGCACTACACAGAGAAACCCTGTCTTGAAAAACCAAGCACTCAGGAGGCAGAGGCAGGCGGATTTCTGAGTTCGAGGCCAGCCTGGTCTACAAAGTGAGTTCCAGGACAGCCAGGGCTGTACAGAGAAACCCTGTCTCAAAAAAACCAATAAATAAATAAATAAATAAATGAATAAATAAATAAATAATTGTAAGGAGGGTTATGTTTGTAGTATATAATCTTTGCTGGGCGTGGTAGCGCACGCCTTTAATCCCAGCACTTGGGAGGTAGAGGCAGACGGATTTCTGAGTTCAAGGCCAGCCTGGTCTACAGGGTGAGTTCCAGGACAGCCAGGGCTACACAGAGAAACCCTGTCTCGAAAACAAACAAACAAACAAAACAATTCTGTTTAAGAAATGATCAGAAACTAAAATGGACTTTGTTTGCAGGAAAAAGCTGATTAGGAACTTAATCATTTAAAAGATGGGTCTGAAATACCCAACCCCACTAGTTTTGCATTGTCTTTTTTTTTTTAACAGTTATTTCATTTATTTGTATTTATGATTTGCATCTGTATCTGTGAACGCACATAAGTGCAATGTCCATGGAGACCAGAAGAGGGCACTGGATCCCATGAGCTGGAATGTGAGGCAGTTGGGAGCTGCCCAGTGTAGATGCTGGGATCAGAGCAGAGGTCCTCCTCCACAGCAGCAGCAAGCACTAACCCTACAACGGCCAACTCTCCGGAACCCTCATCTTTTTTACTTGGAACAAATCATAAATGTCTTTGTCACCGTTGCTAGGGGGACATGCTGATCTCCGTATCATTCCAGTTTAGTGTGCTGCCAGAGCAGACTCTTCACTGGTTCTTCCTACGCTTAAAGAGGAGACCGTCAGCCGAGAGTGATGGTGCATGCCTTTAATCTCAGCACTCTGGAGGCAGAGGCCAGCTGAAACCCTGGGGAGGGAGGGGGAGGGGATATCACCAGTCTGGTGGGACAGAAGCGCACAGCACACACCTGCACACTCTCTCAGAAGCGCCAAGCCTGACTCTGAAGCACCTCTCCTCTCCAGTTCTAATTCCCTGGAAATAGAGAGGTCGGCATGTACAGTTAGATACCTGTATGTGTGTAGAATAGGATAGCCATGACAGGTAGCATGGCATAGAAAAGAATCCGTAGACTAAATGAAGCTGAAGAGATGTGTCCGTCCAATCCAACATGCTCCTTTGGACGCTGGCATCACAGGAGAACCATGGCTTGCTTTTGACAGGTTTGTCTGAAATGGAGATATTAGGTAAATGGCAATGAACTGCTCAGGTGGTGCTGTGGTTTTGTTTTCTGGGGAAACGAGACTGTCTTATAGAGAGTAAAACTGTAAAGCCTGCCTTCCCAGGCCGAAACACAACAGCGCGCTGGGGAGGGTGCAGCAGAGGTGAGACAAGTATGGTCACTCTGTGCGCTGCTGAAACTACAAAATATATATTTAAAAAAGAAAATAAAAACTGTTATTTCAGCTTTTGAATGGCCAGACCCTTATTTTTATGCTCTCAAGTCACCCTTTAAAAGATCTCCTCTGCTCATTTTAATATACTGTTTGTCAGTTCTTTGAACAGTTCCATACATGAATTCAGTGTCTTGATTATATTCCTCCCCCACCCCATCCCATAATTCCTCTCTCAGCAGCCTCTGCCACCCTCGACTTCACTCTCAACTCCACCTTCATACAAAAGGTATTATAGTTTTGTGGGCATTTGATTTCATCTTTTTAATAAGTTGTTCTCATGTAGCTGCTCAGTCCGGTGCCCCACTCACCACTGCTTCCCAACACTGGAGTGGGGACGGGATGGGGGACATAGCCAGTGCAAGAGGCAGGGAAGAAAACAGGAGACATGCAAACTGGGAGGGAGATCTAAAATGGACTTTGTTTGCAGGTGACATGATTGTGCAAGAAATCAAAAAGAATTAGCCAAAACATCCTTGGACCTAACAAGCATTTATAGCAAGGTTACAAAACACTAAAAAATCAGGTAGAAACAAGCAAGTGGGGTTCAAAATTAAGAACAATATCATTTACATTTGCACCCCAAAATTTAAATGCTTTTATAAAATTTAACAGAGAACGTATAAAAATTCCTATACAAAATTTTTTAAATGAAAGAAATTTAGCAATTACACAGAGAGAAACTCTGTCTTAAAAAAAAAAAAAAATGAGGCTGGAGAGATGGCTCAGTAGGTAAGAGCACTGACTGTTCTTCCAGAGTCCTTAGTTCAATTCCCAGCAACCACATGGTGGCTCACAGCCATCTGTAATGGGATCTAACCACAGCTCCGGAGGAGCCAACGCCCCCTTCTGGCCTCCACAAGTGATGTATCAGCTTGGCTTTGGAAACCTGACTGGAGGATGAAGGAATGAAGAAAGGACAGACACACAGATGGGCTTACAGAAAAGCTGGGATCAGGTGGGCCATACTCTCTGGATGGAGTGCCACCAACTAAACACAGCCCAGAATGTCAGTGAGGTTGCGAGGAGGAGGAGGAGGAGGAGGAGGAGGAGGTGGCTAATCTCAGGAGGAGGTGTCTGTAGGGGCCATGTTAGCTGTAAACATAAGGAAGAGGAAGCTGCAGCATTTGCACAGTGGTCCACCTCCTGTACACACTCACACTGGGCCAGAGGAAGGCTTTGCTGGTTCCCTGGGGTCTGAGGCTTCCTCTGCTCCTTACACGCTCTCTCAAGGCCTGCCCTGCTCCCCACACACAGACACTGCACACACTTGAACCTAATCTGCAGGCACACACACACACACACACACACACACACACACAAATGTTTTAAGGCAGCTGGAGAGGTATCCCAGAGGTGGCTTGTGCAGAGGACTTGGGTTCAGTTCCCACCACCACATGGTAGCTTACAACTGTCACTAACTCTGGTTCCAAGGGATCCTGCACACTCCTCTCGTCTCCATGGACACTAGGCATCTGTATGGTACATATACAGCCAAAATATGCAAAACATGCATACTCATAGAATAATATAAACAAATATTTAAAATATAGTTTTTAAAATAAAATAATAATAGATTATCTTCAAAATATTAAAAGAGCTCTTCGCAATAAGAAGCAACTAAATGAAGATGAGCAAAAAATATTCAGCAGACACCTGAACAAAAAACATGAAGCCATGGAAGCCTTCGACTCTGCAACCCATACTTCATTAATAAGTTGCAAACTGGGCTGGTGAGATGGCTCAGTGGGTAAGAGCACCCGACTGCTCTTCTGAAGGTCCAGAGTTCAAATCCCAGCAACCACATGGTGGCTCACAATCATCCATAACAAGATCTGATGCCCTCTTCTGGAGTGTCTGAAGACAGCTACAGTGTACTTACATATAATAAATTAATAAATCTTTAAAAAAAAATAAGTTGCAAACTACCAAGGAAACACTACTAGACAATTACTAAAAGAACTTTAAAATATTGACATTACCAAATACCAGCAAAGATGTGGAGCAATGGAAGCAGGCTGGTGGGAATGCAAGTACAACTGTGTGGATACAAAGTCTAGCTGTTCCTTAAATAAACTAAACATTCTAAACATTCAAGGCCTGGAGAGATGGCTCAGTGGTTAGGGGTGCTAGCTTCTCTTCCAGAGATCTGAGTTCAATTCCTGGTGTCCACATTGGGTGACTCAGAACACCTGTAACTCCATTCCAGGAGATCCAAAGCTGCCCTTTGGTCTCCAGGCACTCCTGCACACCAACTGCATACAGTCACAGAATACACATGCACATGAGTGAAGAGGCATCTTAACCTTGAAGCCAGTGAGACGGCTCGGCAGATAGAAGACAACGGCTTCCAAGCCTGAGCACCTGAGTTCCGTTCCTCAGGCTCTCCACCCCAGAGAAGATCGACCCCTGGAGGCTGTCCTGACTTCCACGCTCATGCTTTGGCAGCATGCTCTCCCTGAGAAACAAATCAATAAATATCAGTTTAAAAAGTAAATAATTCTTCCTGACATTTTACCAAATAACTTGAAAATATCACTACACCAAAACCTATATGTGGATGTTTCTGACTGTTTTATTTATAATTGCATACATTGGAAACAATCAAGATGCCCTTCAGCAGACGACTGGAAAAACACTCCATGGAACATCCAAACAGGGAGCTGTTGTTCACATGTGAGCTATCAAGCCACAAAAGAGCCATGGAAGGACTCCCTCGTCACACGGCAGACTAGAGACTGATTCTGAGTGAGCCAGTGAAGAGGAGAGTCCAAATGGGGAAAGATGGGCTTCATCCCAAAGAAAGTTATAAAGAACAAAAATCCAAAAAGGAAGTCAGAGATACCCTAAAGGAATAGAAAACACACAGGACAGAGGAGGTAAGCCTGGTGAAGACGGGTGGTCATGAGAGCCAGCCTTTGTTCCAGCTGTGGACTGTAGAGAACAGGCAGAACCCTGGCAGGAGTTAGCAGCATAGCATTCCCACTCGGTCATGCCGTGTGCTTCATGGAACAGCGTCTGTGCAACACCTTGCGAGCGAATTGATTGTTTAAAGTGAGCTTCCATGAGGGCCTGGGACAAGCATAAGGTGAGGCGCCTCAGCTCGACCCTCGACATGCTCTGCATGAGGGGGAGGCCCATAGAGGCAGCTGTGGGCAAGAGGAGGGCTAAGTACTGACTGACTGACAGCACAGGTAGCAGGAGGCTAGGTCTCATGACCAGGAGCAGATCTCATCATAGAGAAATTACCCTGAAATTTGGTATCTCTGGGTCAGACACGTGCTGGAACCATCCATCTGCCATTTACTGCTGCAGAGCCCCACAGTTCCAAAGGGCCAGGATGTGTGCGATACCTACTGCTGCATCCCACAGCAGGGTGAGACTACTCACGAGGTCTTGAGAGCAGGCAGGTAGGTTCTCCCTGCTAGGCAGTGTTTTTCTTGCTTTCCACACTCCTAGTGCACTTGAGAGGCACCCCTCCCTCCCCAGGTAAAGCATGAGCGACCCCAACTGACTTCTTCCATATATGTATATTTTTTAAGGAGATTCTTCTGTATTAGGTTTGCATACAAGCCCTCAAATGGCCTTTAGTTTTAGCTGCCCCTCCCCGTATCACCCCTTCCATCCCCACATCACACTCCTTGTACCATTTGATCCTCTCCCAGGTCCCCCATCCATCTGTAATTATCTAGAATATTTCTCCTTCCTAGGGTGACTTATCTGTTCTTAGTCTATAACTAATCTCTGTGATTACATGGACTGCACCCTGCCCACTGAAGACATTACAGCTAACTTTCATGTATAAGTGAATACATACATATACACTATTTGTCTTTCTGAGTCTGGATTATCTCACAGATGATTTTTTTTTCTAGCTACATCCATTTACCTGCAAATTTCATTATTTCATTTTTAACCACGGAGTAATATTCCATTATATAAGATGTTCCCTTTATCCATTTACCCTACTGAGGGACATCTAGATTGTTTCTGGTTCCTGGCTATCATGAATAGATCAGCAATGAACATAGTTGAGCAAGTGTTTCTGTTGTAAAATACAGACTCCTTTGGGTATGTGCCCAGGAATGGTATGGCTGGATCTCACAGTAACGCAATTATCCCCGGCTTCCTGAGGAACCTCCACACTGATTTCCATAGTGACTGAACAACTTTCCCCTCCCACCAGCAATGAATGAGTGTGTCTCTTATTCCATATCGTCACCAGCATGCGCTGTCATTTGTTTTAATGATCTTAGCCATTCTGACTGACATAAGATCAAATCTCAAAGTAGATTTCATTTTCATTGTCTGATGACTAAGAATGTTGAAAATCTTTGTAGATTTTATTTTTATACATTCATTAGTTATTCCCCTCTGTATATTCACTTAATTTTGTTTGTGTATATTCTTTTTGAGGAAAAACATTTATATTTTATTTGGTTTCTATTTGCTTTTGTCCCCTGTGTGTTCCCTCTTTGTCCCTGCCCCACTACACACACACACACACACACACACACACACACACGTTTAGTCATATGTTGACCTTGCTAGATTTTACTCTATCATTGTTAATCTCTTATTTCACTTCTTACAGATGTCAAATTTTGTTTTTGAATGTTTTTATTATTGAGAATTTTACTTGTGTTTCCCTTTTCTCTTCTTCCTATCTTGTTTTCCTGTCTCTCCATACATTTGTATTTCCCACACCCCTCCCTCCTCCTCTCATCCACGTAGCTTTGCTGCATTTCCGTTTCTCCTATCCCTGCCTCCTTCCCCTCTCTTGCCCCTTTGCTACTCCATGCTTACTCTGGAGAATGTTTAACTTCAGTTTCCGGTTTTACCACTGTCCGTTCTGTGCTCACGTACTAATGCACTGTAACTGATTCCAAGTTCGTTTCTATGGTTTCTGTGGATTGACGCACTGTCATAGGAGTGCTGATGGCTGAGCTTCAGAAGGAGGAAGGAGACCTTAGTGTTGTCAGCCTGACAAATTCTGGAGTCAGCTGGGGGATGGGCCCCTGGACATGCCTGGGGGACCATCTTGATTAGATCGCTGATGAGGAAGGCCCAGCTGATTTCCGGGGAGTCCATTCCCTGGGGAGGGACCCTGGACTGTATGAAACGGAAATGGTAAACTGACAACTGGCATGCTCTCTACTGATGGGTTATTTGACCAGCTGCTACTTCAAGCTCCTGCATCTTTATGTCTCCCCAGGGCAAACAGCATCTCAATAACACTTTCCTTCCTGAAGTTGCTCTTGATAGAGTATTCTATCGTAGCAACAGAAAAAGAAGCTAAAACTATTCAGAACAATGGATGTAATGATAAGAACATAGAGACATGAGGAAGCAAGGCAAAGGTCCAAGAGATCTTGGGTAGATCTTCATGTACCACGTGCAAAGGCACTGAGTGAACTGCCGGATGAAGAGTACAAGCACATCCGCTTTAAAACAAGTGGTAAATGACCCCAGCAGGCAGCCGAGCCGAGCCCAGGCCTGAAGAGGACAGACAGCACCACAGAGGGAAATGCTGTAAAGTGACAGGAAAGGAGCACGAAATAAAACTGAGCAAGAAAATTCACGTTTTGAGGGGAAAACAGACATTTTAGAAATGAAAAACTCAACGAATTAAATAAACACAGTGGCAGAAGCATCCCCTATATACTCAGGTTGGAAGAGCAAGGTGATGGACTACATTTGAACACTCGTAAGAAAAATAAATAAACAAATAAATAACTATAACATTCCAGGAGCTCTGAGTACAGTGAAAACTCAGACCAGGGCTGGCAGGACAGGACGGCTCAGCAAGTAAAGGCACTCGCTGCCAAGCCCTGGCCATGTTCCCAGTACCCCATGGTAGAGAGAACGGGCTCCTGCAAGTCTTACCCTGATCTCCACATGTGTGCAGTGCTGTGCAAGTGTGGGCATACGTACACAGTAAACAAATCTAATAAAATTGGTTTTTAAGCAAAACCCAAGAATCCATGATATAAAGAACCAAGATAAACACTAAAAAACAGAAAATCTGTTCAACGAAAGTATAGCAGAATTTCCCCCAAATGTAAACAAAGAGAGACAGTCAAAAACAAGAAGCATGTAGAACCCCAGTGTTGCGGGAAATATTAAAACAAAAACAAACCTGGCACATTCCCATGTTTGTGCCAGCAACTCTCTGCCCTGGCGCAGTCCCGCTGGGCTACTCTCTGCCCATCATCTCTCCAGCAGGGCGGAGCTCCGGAGTTCCTTTCGCTGCCATGCCAGCCCCACGCAACGACCGTCCACCCTGCAGCCACCCACCACAACACCCATTTACCCAGTAGACACAAAACTCTAGAAGCTTATAATTAAGAAGTCAGATTTATGTATCAATAAATTCTCAATTCACAAGATGCCAATACAATAGTTTTGGAACCAATTGATAATGATAAAAGCTGCCCATCTAGATTAGACAAATTATCCCAGTTATTCTAACCTCTATGATATCGTAACTACTTGTGGCTATTTAAAGCTACGCTGGTTAAGGTTCTTGTCAGCCTCCACCTTAGCTCCTCCCTTTCTCTCCAGATGCTGTCTCTGCCACTCTTAGCTCCGCCTCCCCTTTTCCCTGTCCAACCACAGGCTTCCGCTGCACTAATATTTTATTGTGATTGGACAGGGAAAATCCTGTCACACCCTAACAAGATATAACCAGAAATGACTCTCACCACATTTCATAGTCAAAATGTCAAAAATACAAAACAAAGAAATTTAAAGGCTATAAAGGTTTGAAAAAAATAAAAGCATAAAACAAAAACACTAACTTTCCTACAAAGGCAGAAAATCAGAATAACATCAGATCTCATTAACAGTCCTCAAAGCTAAAAAACATGGACTGATATATTTCAAGTTATGAAAGTAAATACTTTCTAATAAAGATTATTATATCCATAAACAGTATCTTTTAAGCAAGGTGTGATGTCACACACGTCTAATCCAGCAAAAGGCAAGAAAATCTCTCTGAGTTTGAGGTCAGCTTGGTTTACATAGCAAGTCCCAGGACAGCAAGAGCTAAATAGAGAGACCCTGACTCAAAGAAAAATAACTAAAAATTAAAAATTAAATATATCATTTTAAATTGACAGGGAAATAAAGACATTAAAAGAAAAGCACAAACTAAGGCACCTCATAAACAAGCTAGCAGAGATTCCTTAAGTGAGTACTGCATAGAGGGAGACAGTCAATCATGAGGACATGGGACAGATGAGTCCCATGAGAGGAGGGAGAACAAAGGAAGGTTAGGGGGACGCTTGACACTCCAAGACAGTAAGCCCGCAACCCTGGTCTAGCGGGGACGCAGAAAGAACAAACAACAGCAGGGAGATCTCTTTTGAATTTGAGGCCAGCCTAGACTACCAAGAAACAGGACGCCAGGGCCACACCCATAGTCAGACCCTGTCTCAAAAAGAGGAGGAGGAAGGGGAGGAGGAGGAGGAGGAGGAGCAACCGATAACGTCACCACAGGAATTAGTAAACATCTCTCAGTAATAACCTTAAATGTAAATTGTTTCTGCTTAGATTTCCTGAAAGATTTAAAAACCATATCCAACTCTGTTGTCTCCAGGAAATATACCTCACTGGGAAAGACACTCACAGCTGAGAGGCAATGGGTAGAAAACAATCTGTCAGACAACTGGAAATTTAAAACAAGCTGGCATAGCTGCTCTGATAAAGCAGACTTCAGCGTAAAATTAAGCAGAAGAAATAAAACCACTACATTTAATAAGGAGATCGATTCATCATCAGATGGTACAACAATTATATATGCATAAATGTTGGGATTCCCAGTTTTATAAAGCAGTTACTAATAGATATAGTAATAAGGCTCCGTTACCACTTTTACCTCCAGATAGGTGCTCCAACCTAAACAGCGGCAAAGAAACTGCAGGTTTAGTTGCACCATAGATCAATAGTGTTAATAGAAATGTACATAAATTTCCACCCAACAAACAGAGCACACATTCAACACTGAAACCTTCTCTGAAGCACACCATCTTCCAGCTCACGGTGTAATGAAGTAGAAATCAGTAACGAGAGAGTCTACAGAGACAGGAAGGCATGGACGCTGACGCACCTGTATGACAAGTGTGTCATTGAACTCATAAAGGGAATCCGAAAGGTCTTAAAAAATAAAAATAAAAAAAGAAAGCATAATTACCAGAATCTTTGGTATATAGCCGATAGGTTTGTTGTTTGGTTGGTTGGTTGTGTTTGGTTTTGGTTTTGGTTTTGGTTTTGGTTTTGGTTTTTTTTGGTTTGGTTTGGTTTGGTTTGGTTTGGTTTTTCAAGACAGGGTTTCTCTGTGTATCTCTGGCTGTCCTGTAACTTACTCTGTAGACCAGGCTGGCCTTGAACTCAGAAATCCGCCTGCCTCCAAGTGCTGGGATTAAAGGTGGGTGCCACCACTGCCAGGCAGTTTTTTTAATATTTTAAAATTGTGTTTACTTATCAGTGTTGGGTCTTGTACACCCTAGATGGGCACTTGACCAGTGAACCAAACTCTAAGCCCAAACTAAGGCAATTCTAAGAGGGGAGTTTATTGCTCTGTGTGCTCTGTGTGCTTACATTGAAAAATCAGACCTCAGTGAGGTGGCACTATAAAGGCACTGGCAGCAAGTGGTAAACCCACATTCAACCCCCAGAACTTACACAGAAGAAGGAGAAGGCCAACCCCTACAGGTTTCCCTCTGCTTTCTTATGTGTGCCAGGGTGCATGTTCTCATGTATTAAAAAAAAGAAAAAGAAAGAATGTAGTTTAAAACTTTAAAAATCGTATCTCAAATAAATGACCTATGTACATACATGTGTTTGTAGGTCATGACACTAGAAAGAGAACTGCAGAGGGGGAAAAGACCTTACCAGAGGAGGGTATAGAAAGGGTAATTACATACATGTAATAACGGGAAATCAAGGCAGAAAGGGGGACGTGGGATGCAGGAGGAGGAGGGGAATTAGCTGGAGGCAGAGAGTGGAGATGAGACGCTGATGAGGGATGGGATGAGTAATGAAGAAGAAGGAAGGGAGGAAGGAAGGGAGGGAAGGAGGGAGGGAGGAAGGAAGAGTGGATAACAGAGTTTAATGGCACACATGTATGAAGATGCTATGATGAAGCCAACTTTGTGTGCTAGCCCAAAACAGCAATTAAAAAATAAAACTCAAAGGCAAAAAGAAAACAAGGCATTTCTGTGTTGGCAAGTGCGGCGAATCAGCCTCGTCCCCAGATAGTTCTGGCAGCGGTGACATCTTAGTGAGGACAGGAACAGGTGTCCCTCTACCAGGGACCTGTCTGCCTGCCCTGTGCAGAGGGCAAAGAGAGCGGCAGCAACGCCCAGAGGAAAGAATAGCAAGCATGGCTCTCAGCTATTAAAAGGCAGTGAATGTGGGCTTGGCAGGCAGGCAAATGATAGTTTGGGGGCCCTGTGGTTAATGTCAGTGTTAAGATGTTCCTTTATAGACCAAAGAAGCTGGGGCATTTGGGTTACATAAAGATTAAAGAAAATAAGAAAGTTAAGAAATGACATATTAGTTACAGACTTGTCTGGTCCAAAATCTCTCCTATGCAAAATCAGTAATGATTTTCTGAAGTCTTGTTTGGGAATATTTCATGTTGCCATGGTGATTTGAAAATGTCAGGTAAAACCACGTAAGTTGTTGATGGAAGTAAGAGAAAAGAAATGACTAGGGAAGAACCTAAAATTAGCATATTAAAGAGTAAAACTGTGTGACACTCCAGGAGCTGCCACACTATGTGACACTCTAGGAATCATCACACTGTGTGACACTTCAGGAACTGTCACACCATGTGACACGCCAGGAATCATCACACTGTGTGACACTCCAGGATTCGTCACACTGTGTGACACACTCCAGGAATCATCACACTGTCACATTGTTAAGAAGAACAGCAGTGGTGTCCACCACCTGGGGACTAAATAATAAAAAGAAGTCGGTCAGAGGGTGTCCCTGTCCATAGGACGACTCCTTAGCAATAGGTGTATGGGCTAGAGGGATGCCTCAACACTTAAGTGCACCGATGCCCTGCCAAGGACTCAGGTGCAAGCAGCTTACAATTGTCCAGGACTCTAGTTCCTTCCAGGGGATCCAGTGCTCTCTCTGGTCTCCAAGGGTAACACACACACACACACACTACATGCTACACATATAAACACTGTATACATACATAAATACAGGCACAACACACATAAAATAAAATTATTTTTTTAAATATATTTTTAATTCTTTTTAAAATAATTGAACTGATTGATGTGGGTAAAAGTGGGGGGTGGGGTCACTGAAAGCAGCAGAGGCTTTCTCTCCTCAGGTGAGTATAACTTGGGGTTATGTTCTAGATCTGAGGTGACCAGCAGCCAGCCACCCAGGCCAGTATCTCTCTGGCCCTTTGTCTTCCAAACATGAAGAATGAATTCAGTGAGTAACAGGAGGGCAAGTGTTAGAGAGGGATCTGTGGTAAGTCGATGTGAGAGAGGCGAGGTCAAGAGAAAGCTGTGGATTTATTCTTTGGGTGTTCGTTTGTTTTGATTGAGGTGTGTGGGGTAAGCTGCTCAGTACAGTCAGCCCACCCACAAGGTGTCCATGAGCCCCTCCATGCCAGGTGTCTGGAGTGGCGCTGCGGCCATACCTCACACATACCTTCAGGGCAGCTGGGTAAATCAGACAAGGGACTAATGCACATGCGGCATTTCTGCCCTTCAGCCAAATCAGGAGACATTTCCAGCTTCTCTCCCAGGACAGATGTGTCTAGAACTGCCTGAGAGTGCCTTCGGCTTCTTCACAACATCATGTAAACAGGACTCAGGGATCAGCTGTGACAAATGTTCCACCCGAGCTGTGTGGCAACAGTGGGGGCGGGAGGGGGAGCCAGGAAGTCGTATGTTACAGTGAACATAAAATGTTTCTAAAAGTAAAGTCCGTTTTTTTTTTTTTTTAAGTGATTAAATAAGCCATTTAAAGAAAATCACTCCTACTGAGCGCACTGGTGTGACTCTCTCTCCCCAGCTTGGTTTGTGGTTCTGTTTTCTCATAGAAGTGAGATGTGCCCTTGACAACACTGTGTGTCATTATTACAACCTAAGTTTCTGTTCTGTTTCCCTTCTGTGTAGATGGAATACAACAGAAATGGAAGCAGCAGCACGCTGTCTGTGGTGAAGAGTCGAGTATCTGACGTAAAAAGTGTTATGTTGAGAAACATGAACACAGTCCTAGAAAGAGAAACGGAGGCAGTGAGCATCCTCACGGAAGAGGCAGATGCCACCCAGGCCACTGTAAGTGACCTCGTGTGCTGAGCTCCAGGGAGCACAGCCGCAGAGCTGCTGTCCTGGGCACAGCCTGCTCTAGGCAAAGGCACACAAGGCTATTGTGAGATAAGACCTAAAAAAGACAGAAAAGGGAGCGCCATGAAATTATTAAAGAGTAAGGTCAGGGCCGCCTGAGTTCCATCTTCAAAACAGAAAGAGCAGAGGAAAAGAAGTGAGTCCAACCAGCCGTCCTGACTCCCACACTGGCCCTGGGACCTCTGAAAAAGAAGAGTTGGATAGTTAGCAACATCGGGAACTGTTAGTAACTTCTAGGTGTGATAAAGAGGCGGTACTTCGGTTTTAAACACCATTTAGAAAGATTCATACTAAAATGTTGATGGCTAAAATCATATAAGCTCTGAGCATTTGCATCAGGCTACCAGAAAGGGGAAAGGTTAACAGTGAGCGAGTGCCCTGACAGCTCCTGACCCTGGTGCTGCCAACATTTGCATGTCTCCCAACTTGATGTTTGGAAACTAATCAGGACAGCTCCTTTCCAGCCTTTTCAACTAAATGTTACTACCTTTTCTGACACGTAGCCACCATGGCAAACCTTGCTCTGTTGGCTGATGCAGGTTTCCCCTTGTCCCATCTTCTTCACCTCAGAGCTTTTCTTAACTTTTATTTATTGGGTGGGATGGAGTGGGCCTGTGAAATTGCCACAGGCATGTGTGGTGCCCAGGGGACATCTCCCTGAGTCAGGTCACCTTCCCCCCTGTGCACTTCAGGGACCGGCCAACCAAGCACCTTTCTCAGCTAAGCATGCTGGGTGGGGTACCCTGTTTGGCCGCAGAGACAGCCTAGCCTCTGGATGGTTTTGGAGGCTTGGGGGATCTTGTTTTTCTTCTCTGGCTGCTTTCACACTAAAATGGCAGCTTGAGTAGTCACATCAGAGGCCACATGGCTCGATCTTTCATTGTGACTCCATTTACCCATAACCATGTGCCATTTCACATGCCTTTGATGCACTGGAGAGTTTGGAACACAATCGGGATGTGAAAGTGTCTTCTTCATCCTGGTGCACACTGTCCCATCCTGGTGCAGTAACTGCCCCAGCCTTTGCCCCGGTGAACCACAATTCTGCTTTGAACTCTGCAGTCAGCCTTTACCCAGTGAGCCATGCAGTAGGCCCCAGCACTTTTTATTTTGTACTAATGAAATCTAATTTAGCCATTCCTATACCACCTGATTCTGTAGTTCAGCCTTTTCTCTGAAATATAACCACTTGCCCTCCTGCAGAACATCATTACTTTTTTAAAGCAAAATCTTCTTGTCCTTCGTCATTTTAATAAGCGTTTATTTTGATTCTTTTTAATTACTTTACCACAGCACTCTTCCTTTTCTCCTGGGACTTCCCACCCCTCCTCCACCCTCTCCTCTGTCCCCACTCCCCAGGAGCCTCCTACCAGTTTCCTGTCACCCCTGACCTCTCACCTGTCTCCATTCCGAGTTTTCTGTATTGTGAGCAGTATTGCATTAGATACCGTGTCTCAAAAAAAAAAAAAAAAAGTAAGTAGAATATTCCTGCGAATACATTTAAGTATATGCATAAATTATATGCACATATATAATTCTAGAATAATGTCATCTTTCTTATAGTAAATATATGTAGAAACAAAGTTAAAACATGATAAACATAAGATCTTAAATAGTTTTTAAGAAAAAAATTTACTCACAGAAAAATAATATATTTATTGGTAATGTGACTAATATAACAGATTTAAATATTACTATTTTTACATCTATTTTACATCTAAATAAATGAATAGCATACTTAGAAGCATATATGTATATATATATATATATAAATACACATTATATATATATATATATGTATTATATATACATACACACACACACACACTCATTGTCTTGTGTGTGTTTATATTTCTCCTTGCTTATATTAGCCAGGAACTAGATAGGAATGACAATAACTGAAATATTCATTTCATTACTAATGGGATGATAATTGAAATCCTTCCCAATCTTCAGATTTTGGGCCAGTGTATTATAGTTCCCTGTATTCCTATTCACTTGCCAGAATGAATTTTATCACAGTGTTAACTGTCATCAAACTTTTTTTTTCTCTTTTTTTTTGTTTTGTTTTTGTTTTTTTTCATCATCAAACGTTTTTTATGTGTCGATAATGACATCTTCCTTAATGTAATATTATGATAAAACACTGTTTGGATTCAATGTGTTTGGTTGGATGCCCTGCAAGGATTCAATGTGTTTGGTTGGATGCCCTGCAAGGAAGGTCCAACATTTTCTAGTTTTGTGATTATTGCCTTCAAACCCTACATCTAACCATTTACAAACTATTTATAAAATGCCATGTGACCTGTTTCCATAGTGTTTGGTCTATGCTGTGCCCATGGGAAGGTTTTCATTTCTTTTTTTTTTTTT
>NC_034602.1:88359816-88374816 GCF_900095145.1 Mus pahari
CCTGGAGCTCACTTTGTAGACCAGGCTGACCTGGAACTCAGAAATCTGCCTGCCTCTGCCTCCCAAGTGCTGGGATTAAAGGCGTGTGCCACCACACCTGGCCAGGTTTTCATTTCTGACCTTTGTGATTATAACTTTCTGGAAGCAAATGGCTTGACTAGGGGGCCCACATACTTACTCAGATCTCTACTACAGGTTAGAGCTTTTATTAACTTATTATTTGTATGTGCCCGTGTGTGCACCTATGCATGCAAGAAGCAGAAGAGGCCACTGAGCCTGCTCCCCTGTCACTCTGTTCCTGCTACTGTGAGGCAGGGTTCTCCCTGAATCTAGGGCCTGGAAGTCCCGTAGTCTGAACTGGAGTGACATGGCCATGCTGGACGTGGGTGGTATGAGTTCTTCCAACTACAACAAAGCTCTCAGCCACTGAACCATCTCTCCAGCCTCCGCAATGCTGTTCTCAGGTAATACGCTTAGTATAGAATTAGCATCTCGCAGTATCTATCAAATGACTTTAGGTTTACAGTGCTGTATACCCATCATTTCTATCCCCTTCCAGGACATTTCCACCTCCCCTCAAAGGAAGCCCAGCACTTAGAGCCTCCCCAGCCCAGCGGTGACTGCTTCTGTCTCCATGGGCTTACCTCCTGTGCACATCCCATACATCCTGAACCATATACAAACTTTTGTGCTTGTCTTCTTTTCACTGTAGTGTTGTACACTTGAAATGTATCTATGTTGAAGCATGAATAACATCTTTACTACTCTTTTCTTTACTGAAAAATATTCCATTATCTTAACATTTCATATGCCCTAACTTGCCTATCCATTAATGAAATAGATAAACATTCAGGATGTTTGTGTTGTTTTGTCTCCTGGTGCTGGAATCAAACCCAAGCAAGGCCTTGCCTGTGCGTGGCAGGTGCTTCCCCACCGCACTGAGAGCGCAGTCCTTGGTTTCTAGGATAAGATAGTTTTCATCCCTGTGTGGCTCAGGCTGCTCATACTCCCCACTCTTCCCAACTCAGCCACCCACTGCCAGGATGATAGTCACATGGCTTCGCATCCTCCACTGTGAGTAAGAAAACGCCTAAGTTTACATGCAGTGCGCGCGTGTGTGTGTGTGTGTGTGTGTGTGTGTGTGTGTATACACACCAGTTCCTTCCTTCTGTCATATGGGATCTGGGGATCAAATTCATGATGTCAGACTTGGTGGCAAGAACCTTCAACTTCTGAAACATCTTGTTGACCCACAGGTTCACTTTTACAGGACTTTGTTGAAAACTGAAACCAGTTTCAGATCATCCTTTTAAGGCAGGATCTCTGGCTGTAGCCCTGGCTGTCCTGAACCTTGTTGTGTAGGCCAGGCTGGCACACCTCTTCTATTTAAGCACTTTAGCCCAAAAGTGGGAGCATAGCTTTATTCATCTTTGACTAGTAAAAGCTAGTTTCACAACTTTGTGTAGATGTACAGCATGTGTCAGAGAAGAGCCTCAAAGATGGAGTCTGAGGCTGGACGACTCTTGCCAGCAACAGTTCTGTGTGATAGAAGAGGCCCATACTGTGGTCAGGAAATGTTCAAGGCTAGGTCCAAAAGAAAGCCTAAAGGAAGTATTTCAAATAGGTGGACGTGACTGCAATGAAAAGCCCGAGCTTCAGAGACATAGATGGATATAGAAAGTGGCCACTTTCTTTGGTTACCTGAAGTAACCAAACACCTCCTTGAAATCAGTCACTTGAAGTGACTGTTGGGTGCAGCAGCACTCTTGGAGAGAAGTGGTGGGGTCTACATCTGTAAGGCATCTGTCAGGGTTAGAACTGCTAGAACTGTGTTAGTGAGAGAAGAAAGCCGACGGAATCCCAATGCTTAGAACCTTGCTAACCAGAAGGGACAGAGGCCTCCGTCCTCCCTGAGCCACTCCTGGGAAGGAGGCCACCGTCCTCCCTGAGCCACTCCTGGGAAGGAGGCCTCCGTCCTCCCTGAGCCACTCCTGGGAAGGAGGCCGCCGTCCTCTCAGAGCAGCAGCAGTATGGGTTTTCACAATCCAGCTCCTCTTCCTATGCTGACCTCTCCAGCGGTATAACAAAGTTTGTTATTTTATCTCAAACTTCTAGGTGAGATTGCTTGATAAGGTTACAGGGAGACTTAGTCCATGGTGGACTTAAAAGATGATTATTCATTCTGTTGCACAAGAGGTGATATTAACCAGGAAACAATGACAGAAAAAGCATTTTCTTCCAGAGATGTTATTTCACCTCACTGTGTTACCTTGCAAATCCCAGCCTCATGTCTGCAGTACACCTTCACTGCAGGAAAGCATACCCACTTGTTGAAGCAAGTTGACTAGAAGCTGTTCAGAAAAAGAGAGACGTTTGTTGTAGTGGTGGCTTAAAGACAGGATCTCACTATGAAACCAGCCTGACTCTGCACTCACGCTCTGCCTTGGCCCCCAGGGGCTGGAACTGTGGCATGCACATCCTGTCAGCTGATAGATGACATTGGGCCCGCAGACTTCCTGGTCCCACCTGGAGAGCACACTTACTGAGTTCTGTTTTTCTGCCTGTCCTAGCTTTGTCTTTCTCACCTTGTGTTTCTGTAAAGATTCCAGAGTCCTTTAAATAAAAGGTTTAAGCGGCTGGAGGAAGCTTGCCAGGTAAGAGCAGTGCGGCCCTTGCAAAGGATCCAGATTTGGTCCCCAGCACCCACACAGTGGCTCACAACCATCTGTAAGTCCAGTTCCAGGGGACCTGGACTTCCAATATGCCAGAGAGGCAAACGCTCATATACACAGATAAAATGAAAACAGTCTTTTAAGAACAGATAATTGTGTGGGCCCAGCTGACCTGGATGGTCACCACTTTATAGGCCAGACTGGTCTTGAACTCACTGAGCTCCACCTGCCTCTTACTCCTGAGTAGTAGGATTAAAGGCATACACCACCACCACTAGCTATTTAAAAAAAAAACAAAAAAACAGCTATTTCAGGTGTGCGTATGTGCATGTGCACATCTGCAGGTACACATGTGGGAGGGGGCATGTAGAGGCCAGATATACACACCACATGTCTTCCTCAATTGCCTTCTACATTTTATTTTGAGACAGGGTCTCTCATTGATGCAAGAGTTATGTTTTGGTTAGGCTAGCTGGTCTGCAAGTTCTAAGGAGCAGCATGTCCCCATACCCCCAGTGCTAGGGTTAAAGACAATGCCACCAAATCCAGCTCTTTACGTATGTGCTAAGAGTCTGAACTCAGATCCTTGTGTTTGCACGATAGTCTTTTTATTGCTGAGCCATCTCTTTAGTCCCCTATTTGTTTTAACAAAAAGCAGGCCAACAAATGGTCAGTTTCCCTGCAAATAAGCACAGCACACTCATTAGTGTCCCACATTGTCCCCCTTCAGGCATCTCCTCAAATACGAACTCCACCATAAAGTAGGTAAAGCAATAACGTGAATGTAAATAAACCACTAGAACTAAAAGCAAGAGAACCAACAGTACTTTTAGGTATTAAAAAATGCATGAGTAGTGGCCTCAGTAAAGGAGAAGATGGTGAAACAAAAGCCTATAGCAAGAGAAGAGATACTAAGACGCAGATTGATCTGGGCAGTAGATCCTCTGGATGGACCGTAAGTAGTACTTGTAAAAGGAAATGTGTGCAGGAGGGTCTAGAAACGAGACCGGGAGGCTTTACAAGAAGCGTCTCAGACGGAATCCCCTCCCTATTTTATCCAGTCAGCTGTTCCCAACAGCGGATAAGAAACTTGCCTTAGAGACAGCAGACCAGAGATGTCCTAAGTTCAGGTACCAAGTGTGGCTGAAACAGAGTAACTGAACGTTAGATGAAATGGAGCAAGAATCAAGTGAATCCTCTGGAACATGTCTGCCTCGGTTTCATCCAGGCGGGAGACAAAAGGACGACTCTCTCAGAAAACTGACTAACCAAGGCGGGGAATGGGTAGACTCCACCTGTGACATGATCCGGTCCACACCAGATAGTTGTACAGTGAATCCCACTAGTAGCAGAACTCATTCACTGACTTTCCCGTCTTCGCTTTAGCAGACCAGTACCACAAATCATGAGATGTTAGAAGAAAGCACTTGGGAGGTGGGGAAGGGAAATAAGATTCTAAAGACTCTTCAGAGACGAAGAGAAGCAAAGCCAAAGCCTTGGTCATTAGAATGGGGTCCTGTTTTCAGTCGTGATACTAGAGCAAGAGAGTTAGAGTATACTCTCAGATTTCTGATGGAAAGTGATTCCCAAACTAGATTTCTGTACTGACTGACTCAATGTAACGGTGTTTCTGACTTGTCAGAAACCTACCCCGCCGTCGCTCCTTTTACTGTAGCTCTGGGTCGTTTCTGCCATTAGGAAGGAACAGAGAGAGAGATAAACAGATCAAGAAAACAAAAGGCCAACATTAACTAGATGAGGAGCATTCTCAGGACACTGGTAAAGTAAGGGTCCAAGATTCAAACGGCATCAGCCATGGGGTGCACGTCTTTACTCCCAGCACTTGGGAGAAAGGCAGTCCAATCTCTGTGAGTTCGAGGCCATCTAGAACTACATAGTGAGGTCCAGGCCAGCCGGAGCTACACGGGAGACTCTGTCTTAACAACAGCAGCATGTATAGCAAATTAGCCAGTCAAACTACATTGGGGCAGGTCAAAAGACTGTTAATGGGCCAGTGGGATGGCTCAGGCTGTAAAGACATCCCCACTATGCACGACAAGTAAAGTTTGATCTCTGGAACCCACAGAGCAGAAGGAGAGCTCACAGGCTATAGCCTGAGAACTCATGAATACAAAAAAAAAAAAAAAAAAAATCGAAAGGATAGTTAAGGACTTTGTCAGGATAAAGCAAAAGGAGCTAACTCCTGAATGACAGATAAAGGGGGATGTTTTATTTCTTTGGAGTCCCTAGACATGGAGTAATGGAGAATGGGTAGAAAACTAGCAAAAACTATGTTTAATAGGTACAGAGCTAGCAACCTCAGGTACAGCATTAGCTTTAGAGGAACCAAGATATTACTAAGTTAATAATAAAGTTATTAGCTCTAAAAAACAGACCTTCAAGTCAATGCAGCCAGTGGTTCAGGAAACAATGACAAGTGGTGGCTCAAAACTATGTGTAGCTTCAGTTCTAGGGCATGTGCCACCTTTCTGACCTCCAAGGGCCAGAACCTGCATGTGGTAGACATATATCCATGAAGGTCAAACATGCACATGCATAAAATATATCTAAAAGAAAACATTTAGACAAAAGTAACTACAGAGCCTGGCTAGGCCAGGGCTAGAGACATGGCTGAAAGACTAAGAACACTGGCTGTTCTTCCAAAGGACCCAGGTTCACTTCTCAGCACCACATGGCAGCTTTCAACCACTGTAGCTCCAGTTCCATGGGATCTGACACCCTCTTCTGACCTCCACAGGCATTGCACTTACATGGTTCACAGAGGGGCATGGAGGCAAAACACTCATCCACATTGAAGAAATCTGTATTTACATGCCACACTTGTATGATAAAGCACTGAACGTAACACACATCTGTATTTTTAGATCTCTGTGGCCACGTTACCTGAGAGAAACAGGGAAGGTTTGGTTTTGGCTCACAGCTTTAGAGGGGTTTCAGAGCAGGAAGGTATTGTGGAGCCGTTCAGTTCAGTAGCATGTGCCAGCAGCAGGGGCTAGCCTCTCACACCTTCTAGAAGCTAGTGTCACCTCCCAAGACCTTCAGGCTTCCAAAGTGACACTATTGGCTGAGGGACAACTGTTCGAACATGAATGTATGGAGAACATTGCAGACTCAAGCCCTAACAATACCTAGTTATCCATGGAAATTGCTAGTGAGTATCAAATTTCTCCTAAGGTGCCATCTTAATGTGCTTCGTTCACTTCCTCCGTTAATCCTCAGTTTGTGGCTCTGCTGTGGATATTATTTTCCTTGTTTAATTTGTCATTAATTCAATAAACATTTGGTTTATTGGAGTTATACATTGTCTCACACTGAGAATGTAACAAAACAGGCAAAAATGTATGCCATAGTTCTCTTACGTTGTGGTGGTTTGAAGATGCTTGGACTGAGGGAGGTGGCACTATTAGGTGTGACATTGGAGGAAGCGTGTCTCTGTGTAGGCAGGCTGTGAGGGCCCCGAGGGCTCAGGCTCCACCCAGCAGGAAAGAGTCTTTCCTGCTTGCTGCCTTCAATCAAGATGTAGAGCTCTCAGCTTCTTGCCAGCACCATGTCTGCCTGGATGCTGCCATGCTTCCTGCCATGATGATAACAGGATGAACCTCTGAACCTGTAAGCCAGCTCCAGTTAAATGTTTCCTTTCTAAGAGTTGCCTTGGGCATGGTGTCTTCACAGCAATGGAAACCTAAGACAAACATCATATGACATTTACTTACTGATTAACTAGAAAATAAAGAAATGAAAACAAGGGGGCTAGAGAGATGACTCAGCAGTTAAGCATGCTTGTAGGTCTTCCAGAGGACCCAAGTTGTGTTCCCAGAACCACCTATAACTTCAGCTCCAGGGAATTCCATGCCATGCACAGGCAAATAAATCTTTCAAAGAATTGAGAGCAAGGTGTCTAGAACAGAATGGTGGTAGAACTTAAATCAAGATGTAGAATTCTCAGTACATGGTAATTAAATAGTAATTCAGTAAAACCACAACGAAATGAAAATGGGAAGATATGTTCAAGGTCCGAACACTGATAAAGTCACGGCTCAGCACAGTCTCCTAGAACAGTGGCACTTCTCCTTACAAATCTACTGGGTCCCACTAACTACTTTTGGAATTGGTTAAAACTAAACTAAATCTATTCTTTCAAATGGTTTTATCAGTATTTGAGTGTGCCATTAAGTTCAGAACTGGACAGAAATGTCTTAAGTGTGTGGTTTTTATTTCAGGCTGAAGAATTTGAGACCACCAGGAAGATTCCCAAGAGGACATGGTGGAAGTGCTTCAAGATTGTAATTACCACCCTTGCGATTCCCCTGTCAATCATTATCATTCTCTTAAGTACTCACATAATACCCACCTGACCAATAAAGTGTTACATGGAGTTACAGAGCTCTGCACCCAGTAACTGTGAGCTCGCTTGGTGGTAGAGATGGGTGAGAGGGTGGAGCTTTTCCTGTCCTTTCAGCGTTTTCTGACTCCTTCCTGTTTCTGTGCCTTGATTTCTGCTGTGCTCCTGTTGCAATTCCTCCATGGTCTCCCTCACCTGGAAGGCTGAGCGCTGGTGTGCACCTTCCCCTCCCACCCCCCAGCACTCAGGAGGCTCATCTGAGTTGGAGGCTGGAGGATCGCTAACCGCCTAGCTCAAAGCGAGGCAAACGGCATGGTGACTCATGCCTGAATCCCACCATTGAAAGGACTATACTCTAATTCAGAAGCTGAAGCAGGACTGCTGTCAGTTCAAGGCTACCCTAAGTTACATTCTGTTCTCCAGGGCAAACCTGGGCTTACTGACAGTGTGAGAACTTACTTCAAAAAGTAGAAGTTTTCAAAAATACAAAACCTCAGGATTATACTGCTGAAGCTCAACTCTGCTGTCTGTCTGTGTGTGCCTCGGGACAAATTACCCCATGTCCTGTTCCTCACCCAGGAGCTGATACTAACTGAATACTCATGTTTCCTACAAAGTAAATGTCAGCTAAATCTTAATAGTGGGTTACTGAATCAATGCCACTATTTATTGATAATCATACAGAAACCCAGTTAGCCTTGAAATATCCTTAGAAATGAGAATCTTCATATTAGTATAGAGCCTTGTCTTCTATACTGTTTCATTTGAAGTGAAAATTCAAACCATTGTTTTATAGGAGGCAACTGTTTAAGGATCAAAAAACTAGCTTCTCTTACAGTTCACAGGCCTTGTCCTATCTTACTTCCCAACAGCCCAGCTACTAACGGGGCCAGAGTGCTGTTCTCAACATGGCAACAAAGGTCTTTTCCTGGTAACCCTTGTCCATTGTGTCTCTGTGCATGTATGCATGTGCCAGTATGTCAATGGAGGTCATGGGGTAGTTTTCTGGGAGCTGGCTCTCATCTTCTACCAGGTTCTTCCCAGGGATTGAACTCAGTTCATCAACTTGGCAGCAAGCACCTTTCCCCACTGAGCCATTTCACCCACTCAAGGTCTTAAACGTTTGAAAAATCATTTCATTTCATGTATGCACTAAGTACAGCTTTTGGAAGTCTAGGTCAGATTTGGGTTTGGGGGCAAGGGGGGTCAGCCTGGGCTACATGGTGTCTCAAAGAAAATGCAAGAAAGAAAATAGAAAACTAATGTAGGCACGGTGCTACATCCCTTAGCTCCAGCCCTTAGGGAGAGGCAGGCAATCTCTGAGCTTGACCCTAGCCTGGTCCACACACTGGGTTCCACACCAGCCAGAGCTACATAAACAAAAAATAAAATACAAATGGAAATGATACAGTAACTAATAGGGAGCCAGGGCTGTGGCGATGACCCGCACTTTCAACACCCACCTTATCCCCCCTACTGACCGCACACATACCATTCACAATGTGTGACCCTCGGCAGTTACAGACCCAGGGGAAAAGGTTGCAGCTCAACAGTGCCTCATACAGCATACTAATGGCTCGGTGGTCAGCACATCACTACATTGTACTGTGACACTAATAGAGAGCCTTTATGTATAGTAGCCTAAGGTGAAGATCATAGGTTACTGGAGGCACATAAAAGCACTTATGTGGATTTTTACTTTACATGAGGAAAAGGCTGACCTAAAGACATCCTTAAGAATCACACAGCTTCAAAGCTGGTATTTCTTGAATCAAGTACTCACTGGTATACAGCCACAGGATCCATTTCAATTATGAGTGTACTGTCTGACACCTTAGCTGTGGTCAGGTAGGACTACCAGTACAGTTTGTTGTCTGGCACATTGCTTCTAGGTGAAAGAAAAACTATCACATACCTCACTTTACCTCTGAAGCCATACAACACCTGCGTAATGGCAAAGTGGTTTATAATTCTGTATATGAAACATGTATATTCTAATAATACAAATGAGCATAATTATTAGAAAGTTAAGCATTTCCATATGGCTTACCCTAATTCCCTCAGTTTACATATTAGAAAGCCAAGAGCCAAAGCCTCAAAGAACAGTGACTCTTAGGAGGCGGGAGTTATGGGTCAGACCCAAGGCCTGCATAGACTAAGCAAATGCTATCCCTGAGCTCTATAGTCACAGCCTTAAATTTTGAGCTTTTTAAGCTCCTCTCCATTACACAGCACAGTAAAAGCACAGGTTGTTGCCCTTATTCTAGGCTGTAGGAGTCTCGATGCTTCCTTTCTTACACAATCAAGCAGAATTTAAGGATTTTTCAGGATAATGCCAATGTACAAGTTGAAGGAATCTGGAGGAAGGAAAGCATTGTTTAGAAATGACTCCTTACTGGTTTTTTTTTGTGTGTGCTTAGGCTACCACAAGAAACCTTGGCAGAAACAAGTTAAGTAACAGGGCATCCCAGACCTTGATCATTTAGGTCTCAGACTGGCTGTGCCCCTGCTCCACACCAAACAGCTTGGACACATTACCACAGAGACCTCCTGTCAGTACAGAACGATGTCTGTGCATACAAGTGGCTGTACTCCTAAGAAAAGCTCACATTAGGGTCTCCTTAATCCTAAGCAAAGTAGGAAGAATTTCAACACCAACATGCTCAAACAGCATCTCCATAAGCAGCATGCTGCGCACCAAATAAACCCAAGCACTGGCCAAGACAGGCACAGGCCACTAGATGTCAACAACTACGAGGAGCTGGGACCTGGGTCCTACAAAGTCCATTTGTATCAGCAGATCATTCAGCACACACTGTGCTAGCAATTAGACTCAATCTTCCCACCACCCACCCTGGATGACAGAAGCCCAAGTTGTCACAGAGACCCTTGGACTAGTAAGACAAAGGAAACCAACAAAGACTGGACGCTGCTGGAGGGATAGTGGGCCGTGTGCAATAGCCATGCAGTCATTCAGTCCACAATACAGCCCAGCTTTCCCTTCTCTTTATTTCTGATTCCCCAGGGTGCTTTTCTTCACTCCCCTATTGCCCTCTCTAACTCTGCCCTCTGAATACCAGCTTTTCAACTCAGCTTTTCAACTCCCAATTACTACAGCCACTAGGATATCATGCAAGCACTTCACATTTTAAATTCCCTAATTCAACTATATTTCTTCCTTTCTTCACAAAATTGCTTAATTTGACTTTATTTCTAGTTTCAGCACATGGAATTTAGCTATCCAACAATCTGAAGTTACAAAAATCATAAACTCTTCCCTTTAGCTCTTCTTTCCAATTCTATCAGCAACTCTCCAAGACTTCTATGCGAGCATTCTCTAAGTTCCATAACTCGGGGAATCGCAGAGCTACAGAAGCAAAGGCAGGGCTCCTTCAGAGTGCCCAGGGCGTTTGTCCTGTTCTGATGGTGCTAACTGTCCCACATTGTATTCCTCTATTCTGTGCCCAGCAGAGCCATTTAACATGAGCTACTTTCTCACTTATCCCCTTCACAGACATATGCAGGAACAATGCAAAGCTTGGTTCCCAAGCCCGAGTTATAGTCAGAAATCTTGAAGGAGGGCAGTGGTTCTCAACCTGTGATCATGAACAGCCCCTTCACAGGGGTGGCATATCAGAGATTTACATTATGATTCTTAACAGTACCAAAATTAGTTACAAAGTAGCAACAAAAATAATTTTATGGTTGGGAGTCACCATGACATGAGGGAATATAGGTTGCAGCATTAGGAAGGTTGAGAACCACGTGATTAAAGGAACATACCACCATCAGGCTAGATTCAGAGATCTTAACAGGCACCTGGGGTCCACCTCCAAAGACACTCCTATACTTTGGGATGTGCATTATCATCTTGAGGCAGGGACGTGCTAATTTCGAAGCAATTTAGTATGCCTCAATAATGTCCATAGGTGAAGAAGTTCCTATAATGTTATAGCTGAAAAAAATGTATGTTTAGAGTTTAATTTACTATCAGTATGCAAAGAAGTCTTGCACACAATTCCATGCAATGTCTCAAACTGCAAGCTTGACAATCCACTAAACAAAAGTCATCCTCCTGGCTTTAATTAAACATGCTCATAACTCACAACTCTTGTGAATTATGGTAAAACCTATTAATTCTGCCTTTTACTTTTTAACAAAAAGGCTAGTTTCAAACAGGTCATTTGTTATGACCCACAAAGTTCCCTGGCAAGATCAACACTAAGTATAACCCACATTCTCTAAACAAGTTAGACCAATGTAATGCTACAAGTCTGCAATTCCAGTGCCCGGGAGAGGCTGAGACAGGACACAATGACATAAGGACAGCTTGGTCCACATTATCAATTCCATGGCAGCTAGGAAGCAAGACCTTATCTCACAAAGAAAAAGGAAATGGAAGTGCCCTTTCGTTTCTTGGATTTACCTCTACTGAGACGACCTTGGTCAATGCTGCTGCCATTAAGCATCTAATTAAATTTACTGCTTTCTGAAAATAACAGTGACCTAATGACAACATGCACCAGCCAAAGAGCAAACACCTCCATACAGAATCTTGCCACCCCATAGCCTTCCTCGTAAACATCATGAGGGGAAAACTGAAATAGCCCTCTATCAAACTCAATGATTCTTCAATGTGTATTATAGTTTTTTTTGAGTACTTGTGTATAGATTAAATTTTCCAAGGAACCACGATTTCAAGGTCTTATGTGATGTTCAACCATTACGGTCCTCTTACCTTCTCAACTAAAAACAAGATCTTTATTTAAAGATATTCATCCAAGAGAACAGCTTCACTGGGGGGGAAAAAAGACAGTGCAAAAAAAAAAAAATACATGAGTGCTGGAAAGTTTAATTGTTAAGACAAAGCACTACATTATAAACATAAGTGATCTTTCAGAAAATAAAATTTAGTGCAAATCAAAACCCCATGAAAGCACACTGTAAGCTTCATTTGAAGAATCTATAAGCTTCTACAATGGAAACAGTCCACTGGAATTTGCCTAGAAAGAATAAATCCTGGAAATGTTAAACAGTACAGAGAGCATCTTATAATTTAAAATGAGGTCAACCAAGAGCTAAAAAACATGCTGATAGGTCTTAATACATAAAACTGATTGGCAATAGCATGCTTTATAGATCAATGATTGTAGAAGCAATTTACAACGAATTAGTTTCAAAGTTTTATTTACTCTTTTAGTTGAATCTCTACTGTAATACTCAAAGGCCATTTTCCACATTTAATAAGGATTCCACTTCAGTCTCATACCTGTTTTATAAAAATGTGATTAAGCTCTGTAAAATCACACCCATTCATTCAACAACAAAAACAGCAATTATTTAATTCCTTTTCTCAAGTATTTATTCAAAGCAGTTTCCATGACATGTTAAATGCCACATTCAGGTATTAGCATTAACAGATCTCTTGAAGTTTCAGTGTTTTTTTTTTCTTTTTAAAAAAAAATTAAAAAGCAGAGGTAACCTTGCCTTCAAATTCTAGAGTGCAACAGAATACAACCAATCAAATTACAAACATATACAAATGAACTTAGAAGTGTAGCCAACATCACTTTCCACCTTTATCAGTAAAGTTAATGAGTGTCAATCTGTATATTTAAAAGTTTCTCCCACTGCAAGTCTACAATAACAAATTTGGACTGTTCTAACACCTTCACCTTCCACAGAATCTAATTCTGAAACATTATTAAGCATTCTTTCTTAAACTGTGGGATAAACCCATGTTTTCCCCCCAAACTTGGAAGTATCGTCTTTCACCTTCCTAAACAACATAGTTCCCTCTTTACCTAAAGCTTAAACAGCTTTAAATAAGGCAATAAAGCCACAACCAGACATTCTTTCGACTTTAAGATGCTCAAGTCAACTGGATAAATGCATAATGAACCCGACCCAAGACTTCAATAGCAAGACAATTTGTCAGCCAGTTAATCTGCAATGCAATGACTCACGTAACTGAGAGAGGCGCGTACACTGTGTACTGCCTATAGCCACGTGGTCAGCAAGCCCAGCCACGGTTACCTGCTGCTCTTCCCCACTTACTGCTGTCATCACGCATACTCACTAGAATGCTCATAATCTTCCACACTGTAGCCATCACCACAGCTAAGACTTGGGAGTTTATGTGAAATAGTCCCAGGCAACAATGCTGTACAATTGATGCAGTGTAGATGGTAAGTACATTAGAATTAACCTCCTTCCAACTGACTAGATTACAGGTAACTGAGAGCAAATTATAACAGCAAATTGAATTTGTACAACAGGGTATTTAACTGGCTAGACTTTTTGCCCAAGGAAATTCAGACAAGACTTCTCAACTGTTAACGACTTTAATGTGGCCAGCAGTGATTATAGGATTCTATTTTCAGCCTTGCCAAAATTTGGTTAAAAAGGAAAAAAAAGGGTAGGCAAATTTAATCCCAGCATTGGGGAGGCAGAGACAGGATCTCTGTGAGTTCAAGGCCAGTCTGGTCTACAGAACAAGTTCTAGGACAGCCTGTCTTGGATTTAAAAAAAGAAAAAAGAAAAGAAAAAAGAAAAACATGAACAAACCAACCAAACAAAAAACCTTCATTACTTTTAAGCATGGATCTATAGTTTTGACAATGTAGGTTAAAACAACCCCAAATCAAAATAAAAAGCATACATTTACAGATCAACACAAACACTGCTAGATAGTGGGTTCAGTCTTTCTGGTTGTCAAGAATCCTAATACCTCAACATCCTAAACAACACTCAAAGTAGATGGTAGTCTAAACTAAAGGAAAATGGTCCAAGAATAAAAGCGTATGAACAAGTTTCTAATGTGCAGAATATAAATCCTGGTAACAGGAACTTATTCAGGCGAACTGATGTCAAATCAACACACTGAATTCTGATTTGGGAACAGCAATTGTCATACAATGAAGCAATTGCCATCCCAGTGCACAAAGAATAGAATGAAAGGCCAAACTTTGTAATACATACTAAGTTTAGGGAAAGATTTAAAAAGGAGAAAACAGAACCCCAGGAAGAGAAATGACTCACCTGGTAGTAGATATCTAGATAACCAAGATACAGAAAGCTCATTGCTTGAGGACTGCCAATACTAGCAGGTCTACCCATAAGTAAAATCAAAGCTACCTAACAGTCCACCAAATGATTCTATACTTAAGTACAATTCTAAAAGGATGAGCCGTCATTACCTGATTTTCCACAAACTTTTCACCACCAACCTCTTTCTCTCTCTCTCTCTCTCTCTCTCTCTCTCTCTCTCTCTCTCTCTCACACACACACACACACACACACACACACACACACCTGCCATTACTCTTCTGAAATTCTAAGTACCAGGGCTTGTTAAATGTGGGGTGGATTTAAGAGAAAGTAAGCTTTGCAAGTTTATGAGCAAATGTTAAGAAAACTGTGTTGTTAGCATGGAGGGGGTCTCAAAACACCCATACAAAGGCCCTATTGGTGTTACGTGGTAGCCCAGCTACCAGTAGACATACGGGTAATGAAGAAAGAACAGGTTTCAAGTCTGATTACGACCACTAGACCTTCCAGCAGCCACCGGACTTGCCCATCCTAGTGCCTCTGAAGCAAACTGTGATGGTTCTCTCTGGACACATCCATCTGCCTTCTTCCCTTTGAGATGAGAACACTGCAAGCCAGGTTTACCCTTCAGGCAGGGTGGGAAACACCAGTAACCCTCACCAGAGAATAAAAATATCTACCTAGAGGTTCATTCTAAAGTGTCCCACTCCTCAGTGGAAGCAAAGATCACTTAGATCCATTGAAAACTTTGAACAGGAAGAAGTCCAAGCAACAGGATGTAAGGTAAGACTGTGCATGTGTTCTAAGCTGGGGTCAGCCTTGAAAGGAGCTCAAGGATCCGCTTCAGCCTTCCCAGGGTTGAGAGTACAGGATTATGCTATCAGTAAATGCCTTAGAGGAGGGAAAAAGATGAAG
>NC_034602.1:88379816-88404440 GCF_900095145.1 Mus pahari
GTAAAAGCAGAAAAGCTTGAGATAAGAGTCAACTTAGGTTATAGCTTACCTCCACCTCTTCCACGAGCTCTGCCTGCAAACCCTCCTCTAGATCCCCACTGCTGCTGTTGCTGATACTGTTCCTTTGACATGGCTACTTTTATTTCACACTAACAAGGAGAAAGAAAGACAAATTATTATATTGACTCAGGAAAACAAAGGTGCTCACAAGCTTACAATCCCCAGAAGAGCAAGTACTGTTAGGTTAACCTAGTCCTTCCCTCCACACCAGCTTTGCATTGCAACTCAGAGCGGTACTCTCATTTCTGGTGTGATTGAAGACCTAATAACTTGTTTTGATAGGTCCTAAAAAAGTATTTGATTAAGTTTACATAAAAATACATTTTAATGCTGGTGGTAACATACACCTTTAAACTTAGCAACTGAGAGACAGAGGCAGGTGGATCTCTTAAGAGGTCACCCTATAAGAGCACCCAACTGCTCTTCCAAAGGTGTAGAGTTCAAATCCCAGCAACCACATGGTGGCTCAGGACCATCCTTAACAAGATCTGACGCCCTCTTCTGGAGAGTCTGAAGACAGCTACAGTGTACTTACATATAATAAATAAATCTTTAAAAATATATTGGAACAAATACATTCCTGCTGCTCAAAAAGTTCACCTGTGACCCAGTAAGTAAAAAGTAACTCAAGTAAAAAGTGAGTAGGACCACCGGACGTGGTGGTGCACGCCTTTAATCCCAGCAGAGTGAGTTCCAGGACAGCCAGGGCTACACAGAGAAACCCTGTCTCCAAAAACCAAAAAAAAAAAAAGTGAGTAGGCCCTCAAGCATTGCATTGTAGCAGCAAGTTTTTTAAGCCACTCAGTGATACTTTTAACTTACTTTACTAAGACCAACATTGTGGTATTTCTTTTCCATTATCTTCTTCACTGGTTCCTCTTCCTTAAAGGTAATAAAACAGAACCCGCGTCTCTTATTGGTCTTGTTGTCCATAGGGAGCTCTATGGATTCAACCTGATAGCAAAAAACAAAGACTTAGTATTCCAGTTTGTGTTCTATTGTCATTAATAGCTTACATACTACGGGAAGGTGGCACAAAGAAAATGCATTTAATTCTCAAACTATATTCTACTGTCTCCCCATCTTTCTATATTTTAAGGATATTCTTCAATTACAACCTACAAGTTTCCTAAGGCTACACACTTAATCATAAGACCAATCGTTAGTGGTTTATCAATATTTCTACCTAACTCAAGAATCGCAAACCCAGAGTGCCACAAAAAGACAATAGTCATTTTAAGAGAAGCAAGGCAGCATCTGCATTTGAGAATAAAGATCTATATAATCTAGCAACAGTACTGCAAACTGAAGAACATGTGGCTACTCCAGGCAGAAGCCAGTCTTGCTGAATAGGAAGGCAGTAGCAATCCAACTTTTGCTTGTTCCCACTACACAAGAAACTTTATATACCTGGATTTTTGTGTATAGTATTTATGAGTATTAAGCATTTCATTTCTATGTCCTAGCACAAAAGCATGTATTCTTATTTGAATCAAGTAAGAGATGCCAGCATACTATCCTTGGAAACCAAGGCCACATATACCTCAGCCTAAATTATTAATTCATGATAGGAACTGGTAGCTCATTATGTCACTAAGTCTACAGTCTCATTAAACTGTACTTACACATATTTGAGTTGGCAAGATGCTATACTAGTCTGTCCTTATTACTTCCTTACTCTTAAGTGTCTCCTTCCGTATCTCAGGATGTTAACCATGACCACCTCCTCATACTGCCTTCCTATTCTCTTCCTTCCACTAAATTCTGAGGTAAGAATACTGTCCAACTCAGACACAATGGGTCATTCCTGTAGTCTATGTAGTATAGAAGCAGGAAGATGTCTTAAGACCAGAGTTCAAGGAGAAAAAGAGAAGTTCAAAGACAGACAGCCTACATTACCTAACAAGACCCTTCTTTGCAGTTGGGGATTGTTTATTTCATCTTTGTATCTGTTACTATATATATATATATATATATATATATATATATATGCTCAAAAAATAAGAAAAAAATTACCCCATCTTGAGTTCTGCTAATATCAATATCCTTATTACCAAAATAAAAGTACTTCACAACTCTGAAAAAAACAGTAGGACAAATCTACTTGATGTGCCATCACACAAAAATGTTGACATAAATTGCATCAAAACACAACATACCTCACCAAAACCACCAAAGTACTCTCTTATTTTTTCTTCAGGTGTGTCTGGAGAAAGGCCACCAACGAAAATTTTTTTGACAGGCTCTTTTGTTTTCATGGCTTTGGCCCTTTTAGGATCAATGACTTTCCCATTCAATTTATGTTCTTTCTGATCCATGACCTAAGGGAATTAAATTTTCACTTTAATATATAAAATTTAACCACTGTTCAGAAATAAAATACTTACAAATAATCACACAATGTACCAACACCATGTCAACTGGCTTAAGATTAACTGTCAAGTCACAGAGTAATTATGACATCAACTAACACAAACTAGTGCCCAAGTATAAAAAAGTCACTGAGGATTAATGTAGGGGAAATGCCACCCCAACTGAATTGATTACTAGGTAACAATTACCTTTAACTGATAACAATGTAAACAATAGTTGCTACTTCCCCTTAGTGCAGAACCAAAATAATGACAATCAAAAGTTGATCATCCTGTAGACATTTGACTGAGAGAACTACTCTATTCTGAGAATCAGAGTCAAGGGGAAAAACTTTATCTATTATTATAAAATGGGCCCTTTTGCCAACTTGTCATACTGTTTATAACGTACTAATTAAGACTTCTAAAATCCCCCTCTATCCTCTTGGAACTGAACATAAACAATATGCTTACTAACCACAAGCTAACAATATGCTTACTAACCACAAGCTATCGCCCCCAGACAAATCTTGTTCCTTTTTAAAAGTCACTTTCAATTTAGGAAGGCTGGCACATGGAAAGTATCAGTAAATAATTCCGTAAATCTACCTCTCCCTTCAAAAAATATACTGGCAAGAACAGGGTGTGTTCGGACACCTCTGCTGTCCCAACACTTGGAAGGTAGAGGCATGAGGCTCAAGGTAATCCTCAGCCATGTGTACAACTTGAGGCCAGCCTAAGCTACGCAGAACCTTGTTTCAAACAACAAAAAAGATAAGAAATGCATCTCTTCTTCCTTATAGAACAGAACAACTAACACAAGTTTACTGTATCAAACCCTCCAGGTTTCATTAATCAATTATTATGTATATATATATATAACACACTACCTTATCTACACTCTCCGACTCTTTAAATAGCACAAAGCCAAAACCCCTTGATCGCCCTGTGATAGGATCTAACTTCAGAGTGCAGTCTACAACTTCACCAAATTTGGAAAAGTAGTCCTTCAGATCTTTCTTTGTGGTGTCCCAGCTAAGGCCTCCTATAAACATTTTCCTGTAAAGACAAAAAGCAGTATTAAAATGTTAAGAAAGTTAAACTGTGTCTTACATTTACGCACATCAGTAACACACCCTTTTCAAATGTCATCCTTATTACAGACACCTACCAAACCCTACTGTTTAAAGTTCCACTCAGCACTGCTCCCTCTGTTCAAGTACAATACTGAGCAAGAAACAATTTGCTGATATTTATATACATATTTATATTTGCATGCCAAATAAAAGTATTAGTTTTTTTTTAACAGATAAAATCTTAGTTTCTAGATTCTATCAAATCTTCATTACAGCCCCAGCATCCTATCTACGGCAAGACTCCTTTTCTACTTTTAACAGTTCTCCCATTTGCAGAACTCATATATAAAATGAAAAAATGCTAAGTCCTCTAAACTGTCAACTAGCATTTTTCACGTGCAGGACTCCTTCAAGACGGCCACAGTAATCATGTAAACACCCCTACAGAAAGACTTACCACTAAACCACATCTAACTAACTTAGAGGACTTACTTACAAGTAATAAATGTTTAGGCCTGTAAAATGATAAATGGAAAACACTCAAGGAAATGCCATTAGAACAAAGTCTCAACATACAGCAAAATGCCCAAAGCAGTTTCTGGCAGCAGTGGTAATCCTTTCTACATCTGCTTGTTTTACCAATAAGTTAGTAGTAGTAATTATAAAAGAAAACTTGTACCTTTTACTCTTTAAAAAGGTCAAACTGAAAACTTAGTAGTAAACTGATAAAATTAGTCCTAGAAAGGCTACAATTTTCACTAGGCATAAAACCACGACTGCTCAGCATTTCCTCATCTTCATAATGGTGTATGTGTGTCATGAAAAGGAATGGGAAAGACGCCAACTTTCAGCTCTAGAAAGACATAAATAAGCAAGTCTTTCATAGGAAGCATCTCCACTTTGCGACTTTTAATAGGCTGCCACTACAGCCTAGTCTGGAAATAAGATTCTCATTAGTTTATCTTCACCTCTAGTACATCTGTTTTTAACTGGAATGTTGCAGAGTATTCTTATAAGTTTAACTTAATGCTAATAACAAAGCTAACTTTTAATTCAAAGAAACTCCTAGGTGGCATATTGAAGTTTCCATTTAAAGTCAGGGTTTCAACCTTGAACATATTATAGAGCAGGTCCCAATTTTCAAGACTTCCTCAAAGTGTCTAGTCCTAAAATAAGATTTATAGCCATTTAGTAATTTTAAAATCAAATAAATATAACCAAAACCCATTATGTACATTTTTAAAATTTGCTTATTCCATGGAAAACTTAAGACTTCTCAACATACTTTTCTTTCAATTAAATAATATAATTCCTAAAATATAACCCTTATTTAAATATCCATTGCTATAAACAGTGTTTTACCTACAGGTCCAGAATACTACTTTCATCAATGAAAACTCATTGCCAACATTCAGTCTTTCAAGGTGAAGGAGATGCTATTTTTTTAAAAGAAGAGAAAACCCTGACTATAAAGCAAGTCTCTTAGCTAACCATTATCACGTTCTAGAACAGAAACAAATTCAGCTGTTTTAGCTACCTAATAATCATCTGTGATACAGAATTTCCCCGTAACTGAAAAATTTGTAACTATTTCAGTCTTACCAAACTAAAATTATAAAAGACAGTAATTGTAATAATAAACAAAGAAAATTCTGTCTAGTGAACCAATTATCAAGACAGAATTTTTTTTTACTTCATAAAAGCAATGAGTAGGGAAATATCCTCAATTTAAAATTGTTATGTATACTTCTTTAAAAAAAAAAAAGATAATAACATAACACATAGAATAAGTCATCTACTATAAGTCATATGTCTTCTTTTTAGATAGGAAATTAATTTTCAGAAATATTAGATACGCATACCAACTCATCAACTGACCTAATAAAGTGCTCTGTAAAAAACAAACAAACAAAAACCTTCTTCACCCTTAACAGAGCTAAAAATATTCATGCAAAACTCTTCTGTTAATAAATGCCCTTTTATCCAGAATATTAAGTATTCTGGTCAACATTTTTATTTATCACATCTATTACATTTCTTTCTTCAAGTATTGCTTGCCCTCCTCCCTAATTGTCTTTTTAATCCACAACTATTTTGAATGAAATGTGTTAAGACCATGACAGGGTCTTACACTACAGCTCAAGTTTGCCTCAAACTGGTGGGAATTCTCCAGCCTCCATCTCCAGTGGAGCTGCCACAATTAGTTTCATGGAATGAGACATTCTTCTACAAACCATACCCTGCCTTCAATATAACAGTCATGATTAACAGCCTAGGGGTCTATCATCTCTATTAAGCTACTTTTAGTAAGGTCAATCTCTGAAACTGGCTATGTGACTAAAGTGGACCTCACTCGTTTATTAGCCTTTTAAACACACATTTTGTTTAAATTTTGCCAACAATGCAATTTGCCAACAAGCCAAATAAAGAGCCAGGTTAAGTTTTTCCAAATTTTGTGTGAAGTACAACAGCTTCTGAGCTTATAACAAATATATCAGTATTTTGGTAGCATAAAAGAACTGGATTTTTCTTGTGCTTTATTTAAGAGAAGCTGAACAGATAACCAGAACACCCAATACATTACAAAATCCACAACAGTGTATTCTATCTTTACTAAATAGGAAGTATGAAACCCACCCCATTTTTATTCTGTAGTCACAAGCTTTAACTATATAGTATACAGCCTAATAACTGTCCGCTAACCTTTATAAACAAATGGGTACCTGCTCTAGGATCTCTAGAACACTAGCATGAGCTTCCTCTCAGTCTGCAAGTCCTTAATATTAACACTAATTTGGATTACTTTATACAGCCAAATGTTGTTTAAAGCACAATACCTACTGTCTGTCCAATAGGGAGCCTTAAACGAGAGGGTTACTTTCAAGTTGCTATTCACTCCTGCAGAGATGTAAACACTTTTTAGTAAGTCAAAAGAACTTTAAAATTTCTAAGTAGCCAATTTAAAACTATCAAGAGAACTGTTCAAGTACCAACAGAATGACCCTTAACGCTGCAGTCTAATTAGATGTGACCCTCGGTTCTAAGTCAACAGAATGACCCTTAACGCTGCAGTCTAAATTAGATGTGACCCTCAGTTCTAAGGGAGCCAGTAATCCCAACTAAGGTACTTCTACAAGGCTCATCTGTTCCCCCTACTGTATTTTTTTTTTTTTGAAGTCTCATGTAATCTTGCCTGTTCTCAAACTTGTAGCAATCTCCCCGCCTCAGCCTTCCAGTGCTGAGTACTGTGATAATACATACACATCACCATGCCTGCCTGACAAAGTTTGATTTCTTTCTTTTCTTTTCTTTCATTTTTGGAGACAAGGTTTTACTGTGTAGCCTTGGCTGTCCTGGAAATTATTCTGTAGACCAGGCTGTCCTCAAACTCAGAGAGATACACCTACCTCCCCCTAGTTTAATTTTTTAATCATACTTAAGTATTTCAATGGCCCAAAGAAAAGATAGAAGTCTATTTAAATTAGCTATTGAACGGTGTAGGTGCTTTCACAGAGGCATGTGTGTGCTCTGTTAGGGTCATGCAGGTAACTGTAGGTACACCCGGAACTGGTGTTTCAGGTAGTTGAGACATATCCGCCTTGGTTCCTCTCTAGTGGAATGAGCCTTTATAAATGTAGTTTCTGAAGTCCTCTCCCCACCCTACATCTATGTCAAGATTTCTTGGTAAATAACTAAAAGCACTAGGGAACACCTAAGAAGCACTGATAGGTGACGGAAAATGCCTTAATAATCCCTAATTAGCAGGGTATGGTGGGTCATGACTATAATCCTTAGGAAAAACTAGCAGGAGGATCAATAGCCTGAGCTACTGTTTGACTCTGTCTTTTAAAAATAAAATAGAAAACACCCTCATCCTCTCCCAAGACATAAAAAGCTAATTTTCTCCAAACTATGAAGATCACCGAGTTTAACAACACTCCAAACTCAATAATAAGTATTATATCTAAAGATGCATTCCCTCTGAGGCTTTTACTCTTACCCCAATTTTCAGATAAAACAATGTTTAGTCTTCCATCAGCTCATTATCTTACATTAAAAAAAAAAAAAAAATCATACACCATGTGTTAGCTTAATACAGTTTTTGAGCCATTATCAGCCCATTCACTGGCATCCTTCATAGTAATGTTATTCAAGAATACTTACTTGCATAATTCTTCTGATACTCCATTATTAAAGCTCAACTTTTAAAATGCTACAATGATATACTCTAATAAAATCTCCCTGGCACACATGTATTAAACATTTTCCTTAAAAAGTAGGGTTTATTTTAAACATCATCATGCTACTTCTAAGAATGAGGCCATTACTTTTTAACACTGGACAACTGTCAGTAGGGATATACATATACCATGTATATAAAAACTATCCTGGAAATAGCTTGACAAACCCTTGACAGTAACAAGACTTGTATCTGATATGGTTTATGGCATTTGAAAACTACTTTTTAACTAGTTAAAACTGTATTAAGTTTAGTTAATCAAAAAAAAAAATCATCAGTAAAATCTACAAGCCAATATCAGCTGCCTGCTATTAAACAGGCAATTCCTCCATACTTTTTTTTCTATATTATGCTTTTTAAAGCTAAGTGTTAAAAAAAGATCCTATTATGCAAGACTAACACATAAAAGAGCAAATATTTTCAAAGCAAGACTTTTAAATTCTTTTACGTTAAATCTCAAACTTCAAACAAAACCTAAATCAACCAGCATAAAAAAAAAAAATGTAACTAGATTGAAATCATCTTCCCAGTTTTCCCAGGAAGACTAGAGACTTCCCTCCTTTCAGGAGGCAGAATCTTTGGGAGCTTGACGATAGTTGGTCTACACAGTGAATTCCAGGCCAGCAAGGGCTATTTAGTTAATAATAAGATCCTGTGTCAAAAATATAAAGAAAAAGAAAGGCAGGCGTAACATCTAGTAAATTAAACACGACAGCTTTTAAAAATAAACCTTAAGAGCTTTGCTTAGTATCTTCAATATACTAACTTTTTTTTTAAAAGATTTATTTATTTATTATATATAAGTACACTGTAGCTGTCTGTCTTCAGACACTCCAGAAGAGGGAGTCAGATCTTGTTATGGATGGTTGTGAGCCACCATGTGGTTGCTGGGATTTGAACTCCAGACCTTCGGAAGAGCGGTCGGGTGCTCTTACCCACTGAGCCATCTCACCAGCCCTCAATATACTAACTTTTTAAATAAACTCCAACTTTATGACGTAAACTCCTACTCACCTCACCTAAAGGTTAAAGACTAGGGTGGGTTTCCCTAACCCAGGTTAAGGTTCAGGTTAACTGAGATCACTAGCTATTCACAATCATAGAAGGTTTTTACTTGGACTCAGTTTAGATATCACTAATGAAAAGAGAATGGATGTTTACCTTTCTTAAACCAGGACTCTAGATTAAGTGCTCCACCACCAATCCAAATCCCCAACCCCTACCATCTTTCAATGCTTTAAAATCACATCACTTTTTAATATAACAAAAACCTGAAGATCGGTCCCAAAACATTTATCAGTTGCTTTTTCAGTATTATTGGCTGTCCTGTCTAAGACTAGAGTAGACATAGAGTGGATTTCCTGATTCATGTATAGATTTATGTATGTAGTCTCAAATATAGACAAGTCTCAAGTGCAGACAAACATTTCAGTATAGAACCCAATACTTAAAGCTGTCACTACTAGACAAATGTCAGAATGAAGTAGTCTTTCTTCTCCACTCTAAAATACCCTCAAGTACATAGCATGAACATACTAGTTTAACACTCCAGAAACTAAAATATGCTTACCTTTACTCCACAGGACTAAATCACTGCCAGTAGCAACTATTAGGGCATTGGATAAATACACACAAAATAGGAAGGCAGGCTGTGCAGTCAGTCTTCCTACGGTGAGCATTGTTTCCAGCAAACAGATCAGAAAACCAAGTAAAAACGCGTTCTATTACCACAGTGGCAGAAGTAACAGAAACAAATCCCAGGTTTCCTGGGTCCTGTTTACAGTAACCCTGAAGCACAACTCTAGTCAGATCACACCAGCCAGCTCCACAGCACTTCATTGCTAGCATGCACATTTGAAGCATAGAGCCATTAAGTGAAATAGGAAGTCAGTCTGTGTTTATGTTCTCTGACATGGTTTCTAACATCACCTAAAGGATAAAAATGATTAGTTATCTTTCCTAACGGCCTTAAATCATAGCAAAATGGACTATGAAGTACATAACTACATGTATCTACCAATCTAACTACAGGTATGAAATGTCTTACATACCTCAGACTACTCAGGTTAAATTACTAAAACAATATATAGAAGATGTCATTAAACACAAAGAAAACTTGTTGAAGTTTAAGGTGTTGCGTCAAAAACACGAAGTTGCCAAGAAGTGGCACTCAATGTCTGTGATCTCTGGGCTACAAAGTGAGGTCCTGTCTCGGAAAACAAAAACTGAGACTTTAGATGATATTCCAGTCTCGTCCCAAGACTTTTTCATCTCTCTCCTACAGACGCCAAGTGGAACCTAGTACTCCTGGATGGGGATATGGCTCAAGAACAGAACATTGCCCACACACTTGAGAGGCCTTGGATTCTATCTCCACTATGGACAGAGGAAAAACAAAACAAAAACAACAACAACAAAAAACACTGAATACTCTTCCCCTAAATCTAAGGCTTCAGCTACCAAAAGAAATGAATATGGACACACATGTTGGCCGATAAATCCAATCTCACTAAATCAAAAGGCCAGTCAATCTGGCACTACACTACTTCAAAGTATTTCCCCCCCAGAGCAACGTTCAAACTGTTCCAGTAACATTGGAGTTTCTAGTATACTCTCCAATACTTTAAAAAGACATGTGTGATTCTCCTTCTCAATCAGCAGAGAACAATTTCCACAAGATTTCACTTGAGCTCACACACTAACGGTTACAGGCCAGCTGTGATACTGCCCTGACAAGAGCTCCACTGACAACTCAATGAAACTGTCATGCTTCCTCCTCAACCACATTCTGGAGGTGGGGGTTAGGGTGGGAATGATGAGTCATTGTATCTAATCTGGTAAAACTGTCTACAAAACTGACACAGTATTCTAGGTTTCCAATGTTCTTTAAATTTCAAAAACTGTCCTCCATACAACTTGGCATGCACATTTCAGCAGACACTACCTACCCACAAAGAACCAAAGCACTATAAAGACTACACAATGAAAGCAAAATGAGGAATTCCAATGCAACTAATTATATCTAAGAAATAATAAGGGATCTTAAAAGTTGTAGATAGTAAAGTGGCCAACAAGATGACCAGAGTTGAATCCCCAGGACCCACATTACAGAATGAGAGCAGACTCACTAACCTCTTCTGTCCTCCTTGTACACACTGATACACAAATGAACCCAACATCAAAACACAGCCTTAAAGGTTAACTCAGGAAGCCATTTCACTATGGTAATGAGACACTGTTAACAAACTCAATCTTGAAACAAGGGTGCTTTTCTAAAAATAACTTCATGTTCATATATGAATAAACAATAACACATAATAAAACATGTCGAATAACAAATTCATCTTTAAAAAATGTTTTAGCAGGAAAACCAGGAAGAGTAGCATTTACCCACAATCCCCAACACTTGAAGTGGACACAGGAATACTAGGACAAGGTCAGCCTAGGCATGCAGACCTTTCCTCAAAAATAGTACTTCAGGATGAAACTTCATTTTAACAGGAGCTGCACACCAAAGTGTTTTTAAGAAATTAACTTCATAGGGCATTTAATCTACTGACTGGTCTCTTCTCCACTACAGAGACTATATTATTAAACTGGTGTGGAAAAGACACATGGGGTGTATACATATAGATACCAAAAAGGTATGCTTAAAGATCTTCGGGGTTTTGCTCAGTACGTCTAGCATCTGCAACAAAACAGAGCTGGGCACACTGACATTTATCAAATCAAATTAGAAAAAGAGGAGGTGGGGAGGACAACAGGAGACATCTGGTCAGTGGCCACACACCTGTAGTCCAAGGGACTTGGCAGCTGAAGAGAGCTCCTAAGCCTGGGCATCGCAGTGAGGCTGTCTCCAAAACAAGTGCTGGAGGGCAAGGATGCCCGCTGTCTGTGCGAGACTGCTCGAGTAAAACCTACTTCCTCACTCAGAAAGGCTGCCAGTGGAGAACCGGCCACCATCTATCTGAACTGTTCCATGACATTTACATTAAAGTTATCAAATGTTCTCCAAAAACTGATCCCAGAAAGCTCTACAAGTATCTGCTACTGAACAAAGGGGCAAAAATAACTTTTTTAAACAACAAAAACAATGACCTTCTAATCTAAAACATGGTCAATTCAACTTACTATAAACAACTAAGGTTCAAATAGAAGTCAAATAAGGTTTAATTTGCCATCATTAGTCAACTTACCGTGCCCAGCAGGCACCAAGGCAGAATATTCATCTAAACATTATTATGTCACACTCAGACCCTAGTTTTATTTTTTTTTCCATTTTGTTTTTTCTTTTATCTGTTAAACTACTTTACCTCCAACTTAAAACTGGACAAATATCAGTAGATGGGAAGTTAAAAAAAAAAACCCACATAAAATTTAAATGTTATCCAAAATAATTTAATAGAATATGGTTTGTATAGACATAAGGCAATGTACTGGCTTTCTAACCTCCAGTGGTAAAGATGAAGGTATGATCCTAAGGGCAGAGACTGACATTTCAGGGGGGAGAAGTGGGATAAAAAGAATGCTCAACCTACCAGCCTCCAAGGGAAGTCATGCAAATGTGAACACATGTCAACCAACTGTAATTAACATCCCAGCCAAATCACACTGAAAATAAAAAGCCTGATAAGAGCTGTAGTGGAAAGCCACATTTAGCCCACCTATGAATATATACACAATGCTTAAAGTATACAGGACTTTGCATAAAGCATAGTAATACTTAAGGAACTGTCTACTTGACAGACTACTTCAGTATAACATGCAAGACATTTATTTTAACACGCAATATCTTTATCAAGTAACCTTTATATTTAGCATTAAGCTTAGAATTTAAACAAAAATATTTTAACCTAATAAAAACTAAATGAAAATACAGTAACTTTTGTTTGCCCATATTTAAAAGAAAAATTAATAATTACATTTAGTTTAGGTTGGTCAAATTGTCAACTCATCATGCATTACCACAAACCATATCACGCAATGGCATTCTTGCCCACAGATTATTTAGGGTATCTAGAAAGGCCTTACAGCCCAGGAACAAGACTCAGCCTACAGTATTAATGTCTAAATCTCCTGGGACTCAATGGGCAACTAAATTACAGAGCCTCTGCATGTTATGACTACTGAAATCTTTATAAGACAGAAATAAAATGTAAAAGTTTTACCATTCTTCCCGCTGTGCCGTCGCTGCTTCAGTGTGTCGTGGGGAGGAGTTTGAATGGCTAGGGAATTAACAACCGGTACAGCAACCAATCAAAATTCTAGTTTTAGTTTTTGACATTGTTAGGGTTAAAAACTAATTCATTTATATTTCAGTTCAACAAAAAAACTACAAAGACAGCTAAGTTACTTTCTAACTTCAAAACTCAAGGGTAATAGAAAGCCTGCCCCAGTTACACATTAACCATTTTGGTGCCTCTGTCCAAAGAACAGAATTCAGAAAGCAAAAACCAAAATGTTAAAAAAAACCTTAATTTCTTCAAAAATTTAACATGTATTCCCTTCTCAAATTAAGCCACACATCGTTCAGTATTAGTTCCATTTAATTAAATTCATTTCCCATCCCACCCCCAACTCCCCACTAAAGCCAGTACAACCATTAGCAGACTGCAGAGAGTCAGCCTGAACTGAGATTTTCTTAAACATTATACTCCAAGTCCTTCTCCACTGTCCCCACACCCCTACAAATTTGATACTCTTAACCGCTAGTGGAAATCGCAGGTTAAAATGACACCTTTTTTAAAACTTCCCAAGAAAACTTTCTCCTGGTTATAGTGAAAAAAATTGCATACGCACAGCCCCACTATAAAAAGTATCGAAACCATAACTCAAGATCAGCAATCTGTAATGGGAACAAGAAAATCTAAGGACCCGGATCGAACCCCCTTTCCTTATCTCCTGTATGATACTCAGCTCCCAAAGGCTGCATTTTAACATTATTAAAAGCAGCTTCTGGTGCCGATATAAGTTACTTCAATCAATTAAAGGAATCGAGTTAGTATTTTAAAAAACCTGAAAAAAGGAATTCATTGACCACCACAGGATTTATTGCGTATTAAAGGGCGAGTGGGCTCCTTTGAACAATAGTGAGAGGGTGAAACTGAGAAGAAACCAAAACAGGCTCCTGGGCACCGAAAAGGCGGGAGAGAGATGTAAAAAATGTAGTTGCACAGACTAAATAAGGAAAGACTACTATCTGTACAAATAGGCAACCCAGAATGTGAGGGCGCGAAAAGGGTGCACAGAGAGAATAACTTGGCAGAATGGGGGAAGGGCAACCGCAGGCGGGAGGTGGAAGAGCCCCAGTCAAGTACAGGCCCCATCGACCAGGAAGGACTTAAATGGAGCCCGCGGAGCCAGACCAACGCGCCAGCAGACCAGGGACATCGGCAGGCCCGGTCTGTCTACAGCACAAACGCAGGGTCTGTAGGAGCGTGTCGTGGTGACAGCGTCAAGTGGACAGAACGAACGAGTCCTGAGACGAAACTATTTAAAAGCACTGGCCTGCGGCCGACGCGGGAGAAAAGAGAGGTGGACGGCCTACGGCTTTCCCAAAGCAAGAGCGTGTCAAGAATCGCACCGCCCCGGGGGCGGGGGCGCGGCGCCCGACCCTCCTCGGCCACCCTGGGAAAAAGCTTTCCTGTGCGTTTGCATTTTTAAGCCTAGGAGGTTAGAAATCCGGGAGACGTGGGGGAGGGTTGGGGGGNGGGGAGGGGAGGGGAAGCTCCGACGGGCGGGAAAAAATCCTGGCGGCCACCTCGGTGGGAGGAGACCCGCGGCGAGGGAGGCGAGAGGGCGGGCCGCGGAGCGGCATGGTGACGGCTAAAGGTGGGAACGTGTGTGATGGGGGAGGGGGCGGGCAGGCGGGGAAGGAGGAGGTGCGGGCCCGGGGGGGAGCCCGGGGGACCGGAGGGGCGGCCGAGCGGGCGGGCGGGCGCGGGAGCGAGGCCTAATGGCGGGGAGGGGGAGGGGGCCTGGCGAGCGGCTGCCCGGGGCCGCTCCTTACTCACCCTTCATCCTCCTCGTTCTTACTGGCGTCGATCTTGGCTCCCTCTGCCTCGGCGCTGCCGCCTTCGGTGCCTCCGGCCGCAGAGCCGCCGCCGCTCCCGCTTCCCGCCGCCGCCGGCCCCTGCGCCGCCGCCGCTGCCGCCGCCACCATGGCTCCCTCCTGCTCGGCCGCCGAGCCGCCTACCGCCGCCGTTGCCGTCGCCGTCGCCGCCGCCCCGTCCCCTCCGAACTGCTCCTCCGACATAGTGCTCCTGCCGCCGCCGAAGACGACACCCGCCGCCGCCGCCGCCGCGAACCGAAACTAGCAGCAAAGTGATCCCCGCCGCCGGCGCGCGATGCCCGCTCTACCTCGCGAGGCACCCGAGACAAGGCGCGCGCGTGGCTGCAAGGGCTCCTGCGCCTCTCCCCGGCCTGCCCCCCTCGCCTCCCACTCTCGCGCGCCGCGCTCCCTCGCTCTCCCCGGCTGCACTGGAAAAAAAAAAAAAAGAATGAAGTCGCAGCGGCGGCCACTCTCGCCTCCTCCTCGCTTTTAATGGCGCCGCCGCGGACCACCTAAAATGGCCGACGGAAGAACGGCGCGTCCCGGTCACGTGGCTCCGGAGCGCGCCCTCGGCGCCGCCCCCGTCCCGCGCGAGGCCCCGCCCCCCGCGCGGGCCCCGCCCTCCCCTTCCCGTCCCTACTCGCTCTCACGCTCCGCGGTCGCGCGGCGCGGGCCTTTAAAGAGGGCCGGAAGTGGCGTGCGCGAGAGGGGCGCGCGGGTACCATCGAGAACAAGGAGCGCAGGTTCGAGGGCGCGGCTAGAGAGGCCGCTCGGCCCCGCCCTTCCGCGGATTCCTGGAGTCGCGGGCCGCTCCTCGTCGCGGCGGCTGCCGGGCGCGGCCGACCTGGAGGGGTGTGGCTCGTCCTCTCCCGCGGAGACTGCGTGGAAGCTGCCCTCAGGAGCCCCGGCCGTGGCCTGCGTGGGGCGGCGGGTCGCGCCTGTGCAGGGCTCCGCCGTCCCTGCCCGCGCCGGGTGACATTGAGGCTCCGCCGCGACGCTGTCCAAAGGCTTCTTGATGGTCGAGGCTGCCTCTTCTCAGAGTTGCTTCCCAAGTCTTAACGCTTGGCCTCCGTTATTAGAAGAGCCTCACGCCGGCCACGATTCTTTGAAGTCACTAGGGATTGGGAAGTGTATGTATTAAGGTCGACTCCAGGGTTCCTTTTTTAATTTTTTTTACGAGTTCCAGTCCTTGTATTAAATAGGATATATGAATGTCATGAATCACCTTTACGAGGTTTCTGGTGTTGAGGTGGCGATTTTATAAAAAGAAAAAATGAAATGCCGTTAGGCGTGTGATTCACGATTTTAAAGTGAATCGTTAAGAAACCTATTGGAATTCCTACCCAGGACTTGGACTTTGACGCTTCCTGCAAGACTTAGAAGAAAATGGAATTTCTGTATACTTTTTTTTTTTTTTTTTTTTTTGTCGTCAACCACTCGACTGCTTAGTAAGTATCCAGTTTCCAAACAGGATTTGGAGAAGTTTACAAAAGACAGCATAGAGGGACATGACCTCAGCCCATCTAATTAGGTACACACTGTAATCCCAGACCAGAGAAGGAAGGACAGACTGTTGGGGCCAACCTGGCATTACCCCTTAGCAAAACACATTTAAAAATATTTAAATGCATCCCATGGTGTACTTTAAATCAGTTTATAGTAATTGTACATAATCTGAAAATCCCAAAGATTAAAACAAGATTTATTGCCACAGTTTGTTACAGAATCCATAAAATGAAAGAATATGCATCAAATTGTGGAAACGTCTTCAACACTGAGCAAATCACAGAAAGGCAAATGCCAAGATGATTGACAAAAAAGGGATTCCACATTTTTCTCTACTATCCAAAAATACTGACCAAATAAGTGGCCTTGTACTCAAGTCAGATATTGCAGGTTGACAAAAACTTGAGATCTTTATCTATGGATTTAAATGATAAGCCTACCTTTTAGAAACACTGATTGTGGTGGTTTAGAGATTGGCCCCAAAGGCTCCTATGTTTGACTGTTTTAGTCACCATGGCATGGAACTGTTGGGGAAGGATTAGGAGGCATGGCTGTGTTGGGAGATGGTATTCGTGGAATTTGCTTTGAGGTTTCAAAGGCCATACCAGGCCTTTCTGCCTGCTGCCTGTGGGTCAGGATGGAAAGCTCTCAGCTATGGGTCATCACCTACCCTGCCTGCCTCCCACCATGCTGACACTGGACTACCCCTCTCAAATTGTAAGCAAGCCCCCACCTAAATGCTTTTCTCTTACACACTGCAATAGAACAGTAACTAAGACATCACTTTACCCAAAAAAGTTCACTTTAATTCACAGGCAGCCCTGTCGCGTCTGGAATTTGAGTGTTACTCAAGAGTTCCTCACACTAAGACCTAAGTGCCTTGTTTTGTTTTCTTTTTTGAGACAGGGTCTCAACCCAGGCTGGCCTGGAGCTTATTGTGTAGTCTAAGGTGGCCTCACATTCTGGGCAGTATTCCTGCTTCAGCCTCAGGAATGCTGGGACTACAGGATTGAGCCACCATTTTTAATCTATGGCCTTAAATTCTACACCCTGTGCCATTTCCTCCAACCTGAAATTCTTTTCCAACTGTGTGACTTCAGCTTTATTGGCCTGGTGAGCTATCCAGCCTTCAGCATCCCAGTCAATGTCATTATATCTATGGCATTTCACAGACCCCTTCAAGGTGAATTAATCAACCCTTTGCATAGCCCATTATCCTTCTTTATCTCTGCTCTTCTTAATTACAGCCATCTAGGCATCATTAGTTTTTGAAGAACAAAAATAACATTCCTCTATACCCTAGTTTTATTTTTCACACCTATATAGAAACATACTATATAAAGGTAGAAATTATGTAAGTACTGTATTGACCCAATAATTGTGCCTTGATTTTTTAAATGATCAAAATCTCTCAGACAAACTTTTTTTTTCGCCTAGATAATTCAAATGGCTCTCCTCTTTCGCTCACTTTATTACTGGCATAAATACACCCGGAGATTTCTTGATGTATGAACTTTCTTAAGGAGGAAAAAAAGAAAAGGTATTTTCTAAGCTTTATTACGTACATAAGAAGTGGCTAGAGAAGCTACATTTGACTTTCCCAAACCACTGGAAAGGAAGCAATATCACCCCTCAATGTCCAAGCCATCAAAACTTCCTTCCTTTCAGAGGCTTCTGAGTTTGTTTCAAGCAATGTTGAGATGCTAGTGCGTGAGGCCTTAGTAAGAACAGTTCTGATCTAGTGCTTAGCATGCTGGAGGCCTTAGAGTCAACCCACAGCACTACCAAAAATCAACATGGATTTGATACTTTGACTGGAGTCACTCTCTCCAGGACAAGGTGGCCCAGAGATAAGGAAACAGTTTTAACCTTCTAGATCCAATCTACAGGTGGTGTAGATCAGACATCAAATGAGGCAATGAGCAGGAACAAGAAGAAACAGCAAGAAGAACGCTTTGCTACAGAAAACGCACAAGCTCTGCGTCTTCAGTCAAGTTAACCAGCATGTGACCAAGCTCCGCATCACGTTAACCAGCATGTGACCAGGAGGGGCCTTTATTTACCTGAAGAGCATCCTCAGCAGTATTGAAGCATTTTGTTAAGAGTTGGCTTTGTTGCTAGAAAGATGGCTCAGCGCTTAGGAGCACATGCTGCTCTTGCAGAAGGCCTGGCTTCGGTTCCTAGCATTCACAGGACAGTTCACAGTCTTCTGTAACGCTAGTCTCAGGGGATCTGACACCCTGATTAGCCTCTTCTGGTATCAGGCACACAGGTGGTGCACAGGCACGCATGCAGACAAAAAAATTACCCATCTGCATAAAATAAAGGTACAGGTGAGCAGGGCGTGGTGGCGCACGCCTTTAATCCCAGCACTCGGGAGGCAGAGGCAGGCGGATTTCTAAGTTTAGGCCAGCCTGGTCTACAAAGTGAGTTCCAGGACATCCAGGGCTACACAGAGAAACCCTGTCTCGAAAAAAAAAAAAAAAAAAAAAAAAAAAAAAAAAAAATACAGGTGACTAAGGAATGCTGACATCAGACAAAATACTCTTCCTCAGAGAAGCACACACCAATTGGTTACCCAATACCAAATGGTTAGCCCTAAAAACATATACATACCTGTTATACAGACTGAGCAGGCTGTAGTTAAATGTTTAGGAATACATACAAGCATATATATATATATATATATATATATATATACACACACACACATATATATACATACACATATATGTAACAAAGAAAAAGAGACCATGAGTTTAAAAGAGCAATGGAGGGGTTATGTGGTAGGGTTTGAAGTGAGGAAAAGAAATGTGGAAATGATACAATTGTTTTATAACCTCAAAACATTATTTTTTTTTTCAGTTTTGTGATACTAGGTGAAGTTACCCATTCCTCAGATAATAAACCTTCATATCAGTCTCAGTAATCAATAAGTTCTCATTCTATTCAGATAATATAGAGGTCCATCAACTATTAACAATGAGGTTTTATTTTAGTAATGAAATCTACCTACAATAATCAGTCCTGTTTAACTAAAATATCAAATGGGTGCCTTTCAACACAGTTGGAAAAGTACCACTCAAAAAATAATTCAGAGCCGGGCGTGGTGGCGCATGCCTTTAATCCCAGCACTCGGGAGGCAGAGGCAGGTGGATTTCTGAGTTCGAGGCCAGCCTGGTCTACAGAGTGAGTNCTGAGTTCGAGGCCAGCCTGGTCTACAGAGTGAGTTCCAGGACAGCCAGGGCTACACAGAGAAACCCTGTCTCGAAAAAACCAAAAAAAAAAAAAAAAAAAAAATTCAGGCCGGGCAGTGGTGGCCTATGCCTTTAATCCCAGCACTTAGGAGGCAGAGGCAGGCGAATTTCTGAGTTCGAGGACAGCCTGGTCTACAGAGTGAGTTCCAGGACAGCCAGGGCTACACAGAGAAACCCTGTCTCAAAAAAATTAAAAATAAAAATAAAAATATTCCAATAATAAGAAAATTTAGTCATGTTACTGCAAAACGGCATACCCGACAATCTATGTGATATCTCCACTTTGAAAACCAGAGACGCCCTGAGTTCCAAATGTCCGAAACTAGACTTTTGCCCACAAATCTACTTCCTCCATCTTCCTGACATCTCCACCCTCTCACGCAACCCTGCCAAAAACCAGAGAGTCATTTGAATTTCACCCTGCCCATCCGCTCAATTAACAGCTCCTACTTTCAAAATGCCTCTCAATTCATTTTTCTTAGAAGTTGGATATGGGATGCACACCTGCCAGTCCCAGCACAGAGAGGCTGCAGCAGGAGGATAGCCTTGACTTTGAGGTCAGCCTGAGCTTCAGAGTGATAGCTTGCCTCAAAAACAAAACAAAACAAGGAAGTAAAAGTTTCTTCAATGCTGAAGTAGTTTCTAGTTAGATTTCCTTACATAAGACATGCAAGACAAGGCATGATTACGTTTCTGGTGTCAGGAATATACATGTATGAAACAGTCTCTAGTCGCATGGAGCTCACATCCCAGTGGGCAGGACAAATGATAAATCGATGTTGTAATTTCAGATAGTGACAAGAAAATAAGATGGCGTAGGGGATGGAAGATGGCTCATCAAGTCACACACACTGCTCTTGCACAAGCCTGGGATTTGGTCCTCAGCACCCACATGGCAGCTTACATCTGTCTATAACTCCAGTCCCAGGAGATCTGACACCCTTTTCTGGCCTTCAAGAGTACCAGGCTTGTACATGGTACATATACATATATGCAAGTAAGCACACATGTATAACAAATCTTTTTTTAAAGCTGCAAAAGATAGAACACAGAATATAGTTTACAAGAAGAGACTCCAAGGAGATAACCAGTTGTGATGGTTTGTATATGCTTGGCCCAGGAAGTGCCACTATTAGGAGATGTGGCCTTGTTGGAGTAGGTGTGTCACTGCTGGCATGGGCTTAAGTCCCTCACACTAGCTGCTTGGAAGTGAGTATTTTCTTAGCAGCCCTTCAGATGAAGATGTAGAACTCTCAGCTCCTCTTGCACCGTGCCTGCCTGGATGCTGCCATGTTCCTGCCTTGATAATAGACTGAACCTCTGAACCTGTAAGCCAGCCCCAATTAAATGTTGTCCTTTATAAGAGTTGCTTTGGAACAACAAAAAGAAAGAAAGAAAGAAAGAAAGAAAGAAAGAAAGAAAGAAAGAAAGAAAGAAAGAAAGAAAGAAAGAAAGAAAGTTGCTTTGGTCATGGTGTCTCATCACAGCAGTAAAACCCTACGACACCAGTAGACCCTAGAGCAGTGGTTCTCAATCTTGCTGATGCTGTGACCCTCTAACACAGATCCTCATGTTGTGTGACCCAAAACCATAAAATTATTTTCATTGCTGCTTCATAACTGTAATTTTGATTCTGTTAAGAACTGTAAATATCTGTGTTTCTAATGGTCTCAGGTCACGATGCACAGGTTGAGGATCACGGCCCTAAGTGGAAAAAACACCATACACTAAGCTTAGGAAAGCGGACACGAGGTAGGAGTGCCTGGTGCTCGCTCACGTGAACAAAGAAGCCAGTACTGCTAAGAGAAGAGGAGAAAGGAAGTGTAATGAATTGCATCTGAGAGGAGGGACCCAGGAATGACATCACCCAGAGCCTCCTAAGTTTTGTCTTCATTTTTAAAGTTTATGAGGAAAGTGAAGGGGCTTGCACGGATTAAAGTTATTAACTTCCTTCAACTGAAATGGGTCATGTTGGATGCTTAATAGAGACCATGTACTATGGGAAAGGCATCAGGATGGTGAATTAAAGAGATGGGATGTCTTCTGTCACTAGACAAATCTACAAAAACAATGTTATTTACCAGTGACCAATAATTTTTCTGAATGCTGTCATCTGCACAAAAAAGCACATTTTAATGACATTAAAAATGAGACTTAAGCTAGACCTGGTGGCATATGTGCCTTTGATTCCAGTACTTGTGAGGCAGAGGGGCAAGTAGATTTCTGTGAATTCAAGACCACCTTGATCTACATTGTGAGTTCCAGGCTAGCCACAGCTACATAATGACACCCTGTTTGGAAGGAGGAGGAGGAGGAGGAGGTTGGTAAAGTGTTTGTCTAGCATGCAAGCACACATAGAGCCTGAGTTCATTCCTAGCACTACATAAGCTGGACATCCTGGCACATAACCTACAACCCAAGGACTTGGGAGATGGAGGCAGGATAATCAGAAGCTATAGTGAGTTTGAGGCCAGAGTGTGCTATTTGAGACCTATCTCAAATAAATGAATAAGTAAATAATAAATATTTGCACTCAGTATGAAGAAGATAGCTTGCAATCCTAGCAACTCTGGGAGCTGAAGCAGGAAGGTCATTTGAATTCATGAATTTGAAGCTAATCATCAGAATCTATAACAACATCTTTTTTGTTGTTTTGTTTTGTTTTGTTTTGTTTTTCTGAGACAGGGTTTCTCTGTGTAGCCCTGGCTGTCCTGGAACTCACTCTGTAGACCAGGCTGGCCTCGAACTCAGAAATTCGCCTGTCTCTGCCTCCCAAGTGCTGGGATTAAAGGCATGCGCCACCACTCCCGGCTCTAAAACAACATCTTATCTTGAAAAACAATAAAACTAGACAGACACAATGTAGCTGCAAGACCTGCATGAGACTGCCAGCCCCATGAACATTTCCTCGTGGATGGAGGTGGAGCTTCATTAACCCCTCCCCCTCCCTGAAGACCCATAGGCAGTTAATGGTTGCTGGGAAGAGAGCCAAGTTCCTCACGGTGTAGTCACGGGTAAGGTGCTCTTGTCTGGATAAATAATGCTGCACCTATGCTCATTCACATGGTCCTAATGTAATGCAGTAGAACACACACGCACACTTACACACACACGCATTTACACACTCACACATACTTATACACGCACACACACATACACACACACACAGGAAAGGAGGAGTTTGTTGGGAGGAAGAGTTTCAATGGGAGGGAAAGTGGAGAAGAGGTCAATGGGAGAAACATGGCAAGACAGTGCCGTGTGTGCTAAATATGTAGATAACACACACACACACACACACACACACACACACACACACACATATATATATATATATATATATATATATATATATATATATATATATATATACACCTATATTTAAACCCACATTAAAGGGGACAGTGAGAGGGCTCACAGATAAACGTGACTGGCACCTAGGCAAAAGTGGAAGACTCAATGCCAGGAAGCTGACCTCTGACCTCCAGGTTGTGTGCCCACATGCAGACATCACGCACACAGCATATGAACAGGTTCAATGATCATTTCAGCAAAGCTGTACTTGTTACTTTTCCATCGCTGTGATAAATCATGACCAGTAGGGCAGTTTATAAAAGGCAGGGTTAATGTGGGCTTTCCAGAGGATTAAGAGCCTGGTGTAATGAACGTGAGGCAGAGAGCAGATAGACTCCATCTCAACAGGCTGAAACTGTCTGCTGGAGCAGTGCAGGGCCATAAGCTTTCCTCAGGATGAAGGTTGAGAGTATTCAGAGGGCGGAGGGACACACACACAGAGCTTCCAGGAAGTTACAGCTATTTTTGATGGGGGCAGGGCAAGTTGTTTTCTCTATCCAGGAATATTGTCTTTGCAGGTACAGCAGAAAGTTGAGGCTGGGGCTAAGCAATTCTTCATGGCCTATGGCTATCACCCAGTACAGTCAGACTCAACTCGTCCTGACCTGAGGCTATTTGTTACACAGTACCCTGGAGGTGTAAAAGAAAAAAAGGTCTTAGTTTCGCAGAGGCTACTTCCTGCTAGGGCAAGGCTCCATCCCAAAGGCAGAGGGGAAGCGTTGATCGGGCTTCCATGGAGACTTCAGTGATCCCCTTGGGTGGTGAAGGCTTGCAGTCATTGTTGGAGGAACTCGGTGAGACCGTTGAAAGGGGAGGAACTGAAGAATTAATACAATCGTTAAGTATAGCCTGGGGGGAGGGGTCAAGTCACAGGTGTGTCTCTCCAGAAAACACTGTCTACACTGTCTCTACTTCTGATTCTTTCTAAAGCCTGCTCTGCATTTTCTCATACTAGGCCGGAATGGTTTTCAAAGAAACACTTTCTTCCTTTGGGAAGGCACAGATGCCTCCCTTTTTGACAGGTACTTTCTCTAGTCCTCTGTGGTTTTGGAAGACCACTACAACCAGGGCGTGTATCTGATTTTCTAGGATGACTATACTTGTTATTGTACAAGGGTCAGGTCTTCCCCAATCTGGTTGGTCAGTTGGCTGTATTATACCTGTTTGGGTCCCTAGTGTTGTTGCAGCAGTGCTGTTTGTCAACTTTTAGGGCTTCTCAGGAGTATGGGGAGTAGCAGGGGGCTTCTCACTCACCTTCTGTGATGGACAAGATATGGATAGGCTAGCTGACTCAGAAGACTAAGTCTGGAGAGAGGAAGATTGTGGTACATTTTCCTCCAAGGTAGCAAATGTTAAGTGCCAATCTGACATGCAAAGTACATGCCATTTGGTGCTTGGCCTAGGAGCCCAGTGGGTACAATTTGTCTCCTGTCTAGCTTGGTCAGTGTTCTTTTCCATAGGCTTACAGATATATTATAATGCAAAAATGCATCCAGTTCAACTTCAAAAGTCTGCATAGACTATCACAGTCTCAATAACTGTTTAAAACTCCAAAGTTCAAAGTCTCTTCTGAGACTCAAGGCAATCTCTCAACAGTCATCCTCTCTAAAATCATAATCAAAATCACAAAGCAGACCACAGAATTCCTCTCTTGGGCTGATTACAAACCCAGTCCGCAACTTTCCTTGGTGGGTGTAGTGGCTATTCCTGGTTGTCAACTTGACTATATTTG
>NC_034602.1:88404770-88406417 GCF_900095145.1 Mus pahari
GCTAGATCCTTGGACTTCCATCCACAGCTACTACTGAACCATTGTTGGGATTTGGACTGCAGACTGTAAGTCATCAATAAATTCCTTTACTATATAGAGCATATCCGTAAGTTCTGTGACTCTAGAGAACCCTGACTAATACAGTGGGTATCCCATGACTCTGGCGTCTTAAATATCCCGGGGACTCCAGGACAATCCATGATTCACTTCACAGCGTCATTCAGTGCCCTCTCTAGGCCTTCATGCAGGTATATATCTGCCATACGTCCAGTTTCAGCACTTCCTCTAGCTGTGGAGGAAAATTCCACAGCCCCTTTCCTGACTCTAACACCTTGATTCTAAAGCCAGACGCGTGGCTGAAGCTGCCAAGTTCTTCCACTTGCTGAGTCTGGAGGATGACCCTCTTGTTCAGTTACATCGGCATCAGCCTTCTGTTGTGGATCATTTCCTTCACTACTTAACCTTTTCTTCAGTTCCTTTCCATGGTGGAAGCTGAGCTGGGTGGGCTCTTGCCCTTAGCTCCCTTTATTCCAGTTAGCATCAGGCTCTTCTTTAAACTTTTAATCTCCTTGCACTCCATTTTACTTCCTTTTTACCTTTCTTCAATCAGCTTGCTCCTAATCGCCATACAGCACAGTCAATATTAGGCTGACTTGAAATCACCTCTGCCAACACCACTGATTCAAAACTCAATTTAGCCTCAGGCAGACCTTTTTGTACAAGAGCAAAAAGCAGCCTCATTCTTAGCCAAAATATCACAAGAATGGTCACTAGGCCACGTACTAATATTCTTCTCCTCTGAAAACTCTACAGCCAGGCTCTCATAATCTACATTGCTCTCAGCCCACTGTCTTCCATGCTCTTGCTAGTATATCCCATTAAGCCCCAAACAAAGTGTTCAACTGTTTTCCTAATTCAAAGTCCATGTGGTCAGGTCTGTCAAAGCAATACCAGCTCACTGTACCAACTGTTATTTTAGTCAGTGTTCTGTTGCTGTAAAGAGACATCACGGGCACTGTAACTTTTAATTGGGGCTTAATTACAGTTTAGTCCATTGTCATTATAGCAGGGATGCAGGCAGACATGATACTGGAACAGTAGCTGAGAGTCCTACATCTGGATCCGAAGGCAATAGTGTCGCTACCATCTCCGACCAGCAGAAAAGAAGCGACGAAACCGATGTCCTTCCCAAAGCAGTTTATTCAGGAACATAACTATGTGCACTAAAAAGATCCCCCGACCTCTCTCGACCATCCCCTTTTATACCCTCTAGTCCACTCCCCATCTTCAGTCATCACTGTAGGCAGCATCATCACCCCCAGGAGCAGCTTCATCAGGGCACCTTCTTCCATCTTGAACTACCCTTGTCAATCGCTCGGGAACCCACAGCGGCTGGCGATGATCCTGTGGAAACACACAAACAGACCCTCTCGCCCAGATCAACACAGGATCGGGCCCATGCCATTGTCCACTCAGAACATCCTTCCACATGACTGTGCCTTTATAGGATGCCTCAGGATTGGCAAACCGTTCCGCAGCAGTCAAATCATTTTTATCTTTATTCAAAAAAATTCAAGGTAAAGAGAGCAATGTCCAATCTCTCCCTAGGAGCAGCGCCAGAGGCTATTCCCCCTTTCTGTTTTATTA
>NC_034602.1:88407317-88451364 GCF_900095145.1 Mus pahari
CAAGATAGCAACCAAAATCTAAAGTACAAGCTATTATATCCAAATCAAAAGGCATTAAAGAATAAACCATAATATTGGTTTATTCTTTAATAAACAAACACAAGATACAGTATGTCTAAACATCTTGAAATTATAATTTAAGGGTAAAAGTTGAAAAATCATGCTGTTTTAGCTAGAGATTAAGTGCACCTTTTTTCCTGTTTCTCCCAAATAGAATTAGAGTTTACGATTTAATCGCACCTCAAAGCTTTCCTCTCAATACAAAGCAACCACTAAACACACACAAAATGCTTATTTGTTAATAATTTCCCTGGCTTATCCAATGTGCAATGCACATGACTTGAAAAACTACAATTTGGGGGCGAGTGTACACAAACTGGAAAACCACAACTCCCAAGTTTTAAAATTTGCTCTTAACTTTAATGTCTCACTCCGAGAACCTCAATAGTCCCTAATCTGAGAACTTAATAGTCTCTAACCGAGAACTTAATAGGCTCTAATCGAGAACTTGATAGCCTCTAACCAAGAACTTGAATCGTCCCACTTACCTGGGAGCTTACCAGCCGGCTACCCTGACTGCTGGGAGTTCTAGACTTGTCACTTCCCCGTATGGGCCACCATTTGTCGCTACCTTCTCTGACCAGCAGAAAAGAAGCGACGAAACCGATGTCCTTCCCAAAGCAGTTTATTCAGGAACATAACTATGTGCAGTAAAAAGATCCCCCGACCTCTCTTGGCCATCCCCTTTTATACCCTCTAGTCCACTCCCCATCACCCTATTCCACATAGGCACAGTTCATTGGCACAGGACTACATTTGTCACGTCATCTGATCTTTCGTCGTGGTGCATCTGNGCAGTGCAGTTTAACGGACATGGCTATCTTGAGGGATATGAGGAAGTCAGTTGTTAGCCGTTAGACTTGGCGGCAGTCCCGGGCGCCATCTTGGGGCCGCGGCCAAACCCACTCCTTACACAATAAGAAGAGACAGCCACTGAGCCTTGCTTGGGCATTTGAAGTATTAAATGAAATGTCAAATATTACCCCCAGTGACACACTTCTGCCAGTAAAGCCAAACCTACTCCAACAAAGCCACACTCCAAATCTCTCTCAAGTAGTGCCACTCCTGACGAGTGGCATTAAATCTATGCCACTTAAATCTAAGCTATGAAAGTGTGCCCCATATTTTCAATGGTTAATTGCTGTGCCAGCACTAAGCTAGCAGGATATGTAAATATCTGCTACTTCCTCACCTGCCTAAGGCATTCTCTGATTGGCTTTAATAAATATCTGTCAGCTAACAGCAGAGCAGAAAATGGGAGGGGGGGATTCGACCAGAAATTCCATGCAGAGAGAGAGGATCTCCGGGAGAAGGCAGAGAAGAGTGGCTATTTAGAGGGAGCAGAGAGGTAGACCTGGTCACATGGTGAAAATGTTATCTAGAATTAGTCAGGTTAGAGAAGCCCGGAGGTCCATGAAAGTCATGCTATAGTGCTTGGTTGGATATGACGACCCCAGTATGTCATTTGGTTGGCCCTCAGACAAACCCAGCAACCCTTCTGTCCCCAACTCTAGGTTAGTCATGGGCAGCAAGGCATGGCTGGAACTTGCAAGCTGTAGCACTTCTATGAGAGGGATGTTGGGATTAGAGAAAGGATGGCTGTTATTATCATGGTGTTCCCAATACTGGGGATGAGTCGTGGGCTGGGTACCCAGGGGGCTAGGTTGTTTGCGCTCACTGGAACAGAAATAGTTTTTGTTCTTTTGACAATTGTAAAATTTGGAGGGGGCCATTTGCCCCATGGATGTACAATCTCAATCTGAAGTTTTAGGTACCCCATGTAGAGGTAATTCTTATGGTTAACTCCCAAATTATGCCATTCTTATGCACACACACACACACACACACACACACACACACACACACCATCCTGTAAGAGACCTGACTCCTTGTCCTTCCATGGGTACTTCTGAACATGTTCCCTGGCTAGGAAAATTGACACAAGGCCAGTATTTAGGAAGGGCCATCTGCATCCATCCACGTTTTCAAGGGATTCATCTTTAGGCAGCCATACTGTGTGAGTCTCTTCTGGATATTAGGAGCAATCCTGGCATCCATGCTGTGGGCTGTCATCACAACACGAGCTCACTCATGACAGGAGATGAGACCCCTTGTCTACTTACTGGAATATGGGTGAAAGGTTACTTGGAGGAGCAAAAGTGACCCGAAGACAGCTGCATCGCCAAAGCCCACCCCAGCACGAGCGACAGCTCACAAAGCTGGGGACCTGGAGCACACTCACAGCCTGCAGGCAGCTCAACAGTTTGTGAATGTTTTGTTTTGTTTTTCAGGTCCTTCAGTTGCCCTAAACCTGTTTCAGGCAGCTCTGCTGGCTTCTGTGTATCCCAGGCAACTTCTCTCCTTTGGGCGTCTTCTTTGCCCCTCAGCTTATCTGAGAGTCCTCTGGGCAGCTGGCCTCTGCTTTCTTGGGCAAGGAAGGGTTCAATGAGTCTGGTCAGTTTCAGGGAGTTCCTGAGCTATTTTGAGTTGTTTACCTGCTAGGGGAGCTTCCTACAGGATGGAATGTTTTGATCTCAGAGGAGTCTGTTACAAAACAGAGACAGCACGGGGTGTGCGGATGGGAGGACAGATCCATTGGTGATTATTCAGCTATGATTAGTGCGATCTTGGAAATGGGAAGCCCAGATATCTTGAGCTTGATGGGACCTAGAGACAAAGTTGGAGATTGTGTGCATTGGGAAAGGGTTCTTGAGTCCATACAGATTGGACCCAGTTAACATTTAATTTTGTGGTGGTAGGGATCAGTAATTGACCTTATGTGTATGTGTGTGCATGTGATGCCATTTAGAGTTTAGGGAAGACTGAGATGGATCTGAGCCATATACCACATTTGCCATAGGGGGGAGGGTAGGACAGAAGACTGTGAGCTAGGGACAGAAGTCGAGGTGTTCAGTCCCCAAGGCATGAGGGAGGTCTCTTGTATATGAGCTCAAAGGGACTGATTAGGGATTTATTGGCAAGCCTTGGAGTTTGATTAGGGTCAAGGGCAGGAGTTTAACCTTGTTTGAATTCTGTAGTTTGGTGAGGATTTCTTTTTTGGTCCCATCCACCCTCTTTGCTTACTCTGTGGACTGAGGCAGGTAAGGGATGTGGAATGTCCAGGGGAGTGTGGTAAGGTGGATATTTGTTAAGTGGTCAAATAGATACATTCAGGGTCATTGAAGGTGTGGAGGGCAAGCCAAAGCAAGGGACAATCTCAGAGCATAAAGTACAGTGTGGGCTCGCATATCTGCAGTCGAGAAGGTCTAGACCGTCGTTGAAAAGGTACCTGTGAATACTAATAAGTACCTGACTGGCGTCATATGGATGAAGTCTACCTGCTGGTCTAGGGCGGTAGCTGACCTCTCATTTGGTGAGATGGAAACAGGAGAGGGCAGAGTTAGGATGTGCCTTTTGGTACCTCTCACGGGGCTGGGTTGGCCATTTTGAAATAACCTGTCTGTGGAGATGAGGGAGCGCCTGCCTCGGAGCGGAGCCTGCAGGGAAGGAGAGCAGAGGCTGATCAAAGGCTGAAGCAGGGAATGGAATAGGTCAGGAACCACCCACCAGAGGGGCAGATGGTTGCAGACAGGAGTGGTGTGTGTGTGTGTGTGTGTGTGTGTGTGTGTGTGTGTGTGTATACACGACTGGCTCTGGGGATGGTAGTTCCGTTGTTAGAGACTGGTCAGGATATGACAGCGCAGTCTATCAGCCTGTTTGATCAGCCTGGTTACTGGTTATGTTGGCCCTTTTCATGTCCCCTGAGGTGCAGCACAGCAAAGGCTGCTTAGGTGGGAAGAAGAGCTGCTCAAAAGAGTCCCTGTATCAAAAGGAAGTTAATCATTGCTGTTCCCTTTGATTATGAAGACCTTTCTCTCTAGATTAAGATGTCGGAGTGTAGAGAGACTCTCCACTGCCATGCCAAGTGGTGTGGGTGAGGAAGGATGCCCAGAGACCTGCCCTTGCTGCACTGTGTGTGGGCAGGCCATAGAAACACAGAGGCCCGCCTACTGCCGTGCCTCGTGCCTCGCAGCAGCAGCAAGGAAAGACGAGCATGAACAAAGCCCCGCCAACACGTGGCAAAGGCGTAGACGTACAGAGGCCTGTCCACCGCATGCCACACTGGCTGGCTGGAGGCCCGCCAGCTTCATGGCCCACCCACAGCAGGAGCCACTATAATGTGCAAGTATGTGGTGGACATAGGGGGAGAGAAAGCGAAGTGGAGCATTTTAACATTGTGAGGAAAGATGGAGCTGAAGACTCAAGAGTGGAAAGAAAGGAATAGCCTGTCTTGAGTAGCCAGCCCCGCCATCAGAGGCCACAGGGGTTGGCTTCGGTGTCAGTAGTTCATGTTACCAATAAAGACCACAGGGATGACCCCGGTTTGGGCAGCTACCTGGGACCACAGAGACATCGAAAGGCTGTGCAGAACTCACTGGCTGAGGCACTGTGAAGAGCTGGCCCCGCCTCTTTTCTATAGCAGCACACAGGAGAGTGGACTCTGAACCTTGCTGGATCACACAGCAGAGCTAGCCCTGGTGTGTCAGGGGAGGGGGCTGGGAGAGCACAGGTGAGGGAGGGAGCGCTGGCCCTGCGTTCCTCCACCATGAGGTGGCACAGAGGTGATGCCCTTCTCCCACACCCCTTCTTGCCACCTGCAGCAGACTGTAGAGCTGTCCCTGGATCATGAGCTGGCTCTGCGGCTCGCTTGCCGCTCGTGAGAGCAGGTCCCGCACCTGGTGGGGACAACACAGTGGAGCTGGAGGCACAGGCGAGCCACCCTGAGGGTGGGAGAGCAGGAGAGCTGTCCCAGCCCTTCCCCGACTGCAGCACTTGGAGAGTGGGTCTCAAGCCTTGGGCAGCACAGTGGAGCTGGCTCTGGAGGTCTGGGTGTGGGTGACTGGCAGGAGAGCAGGAGAGCTGACCCTGCCTCCTGCTGATGGATGCAGTGGGTGGCTGTTTGCCCTGGTAGTGCGGATGTGGGACAGCCGGCAGGCTGACCAGCTCAACTGCCCTCCAAGCGGAACTCTGAGTTGGCCCACCCCTAAACCTACATCAACTGTTGGCGCTTGTGAAGGGCTGGTCCTGCAGATTCAAAGCTGCAGGATCCCCAGGACACAAGGCAACAACAGGATAACTGGGAGGGGTCCCAGTGAGGATCCAGTATGGATGATGTCACTAAAGCCGGAGGCCTCGAAGCAGATCAGTGACTCACTGCAATGAACATCTGCTGGTGAAGATGTGTGGACAGAGGGATCTAGGGTGGGGCACACTATAGCTTCCACGAGGAGACGTTTCTTATACTTTGCTTTTTGTTTGCTTGTGGGTTTTCCAAGAGTGAAGGGAGGCTATGAGGGGACGGGGAGACGAGTGGGACTGGGGTGCGTGATGTGAGACTCACCAAGAATCAATTAACGAAGAAAAAGATGTCGCAGCACATTATGCTGTAGGCATATTTGGACTGTGAGGCTGGGGGCGAGCAAGAGAGCCTAGTGAGAGAACTAACTCTGCCTGGTGGGAAGTCGTGCGAAGGGCTAGAGGCTTCACTTCTAGCATGGGTAGGTTTGGGGGGACAGCCAGACCCCTTCAAGGACCGCATATCCTGCTGTGTTTTAGGGTACCGTCATCTATAAACAAGTCTGGGTCTTTTTCAGAAGTAACCAAAGATACGGGCAAAAGGGTTAGGAGAGGGGTGGAGTGTCCCCGAGCGAGAGTGAAGGAGATGCGGGGATGAGGAAGATGGGGGGAGTGTTGTGGGGTGGAGAGTGGAAATGGCTCAAACACAAGGTTGGGATCTGATAAGCAAGCATGGAGAAGCTGGACTCTGGCTGGGGAGTGATATCTATCTGCGGAGTGATATCTATCTGCGGAGTGATATCTATCTACGGAGTGATATCTATCTGTGGAGTGATATCTATCTGCGGAGTGATATCTATCTGCGGAGTGATATCTATCTGCGGAGTGATATCTATCTGCGGAGTGATATCTATCTGCGGAGTGATATCTATCTGTGGAGTGATATCATCTATCTGCGGAGTGATATCTATCTGTGGAGTGATATCTATCTGTGGAGTGATATCTATCATCTGTGGAGTGATATCTATCATCTGTGGAGTGATATCTATCACCACCCTCTCCTGTTTGGCACAGTATTGTGAAGGCTTGCACTTGGTTAGCATGTTAGAAGAGACAGGGTCGCCGGGCATGGTGGCACGCGCCTTTAATCCCAGCACTCGGGAGGCAGAGGCAGGCGGATTTCTGAGTTCGAGGCCAGCCTGGTCTGCAAAGTGAGTTCCAGGACAGCCAGGGCNTTTCTGAGTTCGAGGCCAGCCTGGTCTGCAAAGTGAGTTCCAGGACAGCCAGGGCTATACAGAGAAACCCTGTCTCGAAAAACCAAAAAAAAAAAAAGAAGAGGAGACAGGGTCAGTGTAGGTCTGGAAGTGCCAGGGTAGAGGCACAGTAAGGACTAGACTTAAGTAGGCGCATGGGTGGGATATGAGTAGCTCTTCCAGGGGCCACTTAGAGGCTTCATAAAGAGGCCAATCAGTGAGGGATAGTTGGGAATCCATATACATATTAAGTCAGTCTAATAATGTTAGCAGTGCATGTTAAGGTTATAGGATGGGTAAGTGAGGAGTTCCTTTATCTTGGCTCAGTATACAGTTCTCCCTTCTTGTGACATTGGGACACCTAGATAGGTGACTGATGGTTGGTGTGATGGTTTGTATATGTTTGGTCCAAGGAGTGGCACTATTAGGAGGTGTGGCTTTGTTGGAGTAGGTGTGTTATTTGGCATGGGCTTTAGGACCCTCATCCTAGTTGCCTGGAAGTCAGTCTTCCATTACCTGCCTTCAGACGGAGATGTAGAACTCTCAGCTCTGCCTGCACCATGCCTGCCTGGATGCTGTCCTGTTCCTACCTTGATGATCATGGACTGCACCTCTGAACCCGTAAGCCAGCTGAAATTAAATATTGTCGTGTGCCGGGCATGGTGGTGCACGCCTTTAATCCCAGCACTTGGGAGGCAGAGGCAGGTGGATTTCTGAGTTCGAGGCCAGCCTGGTCTACAGCGTGAGTTCCAGGACAGCCAGGGCTACACAGAGAAACCCTGTCTCGAAAAACCAATAAATAAATAAATAAATAAATAAATAAATAAATATTGTCGTTATAGGACTTGCCTTGGCCATGGTGTCTGTTCACAGCCGTAAAACCCTAACTAAGACAGTTGGAGACCCAAGACCCCCAAGACACCAGAGAGTTGGGGAGGGCAGTAGAACACTGGAGACTGGTCTGTGGGGCAGAATTCATTCAAGTTCATGTGCATAATGGAGAAGAAAACCAGGGTACAGGTCTAGATTGGTGAGGTCCTTTTGTAAGGTTGGATTCAAGTGATGAAGGCTGTCTCAGAACCCCTGGGTGTTGTAAGATGTCTGATCATACTGTGAACCCTTTAGTTATATACCGAAAAAAACTTCTCTCCGGTTGTGGTGTGGCTCAGCCCTAGCACACACCTTTAATCCAAGAACTTTCTATAAACAGGATTAAATAAAGTCAACCATAGGTCAAGAGACAGGGCAAGCTACCATTTGACAAGAAGTGAACGTGAGAACACTCAGGAAGGAAGCAGAAGGTCTTGAAGTTGAAGGGTCTTTAAGGCGGCCCGGGAAGGAGAAAGGGCTTCTCCTTCTGGGACATGGATGGGACAGGAGGCCAGCTGGGCGCTTTCTCTGTCCCTCTGAGCTGGTAGCCTTTCACCCCAGGATCTGGCTCCTGAACCTTCACTGGTAAATCGAATGTCGGAGATTTTGTTTTTAAAAAATAACAACGCTAATCCCAGCATTCGGGAGGCAGAGGCAGGCGGATTTCTGAGTTCGAGGCCAGCCTGGTCTACAGCGTGAGTTCCAGGACAGCCAGGGCTAAACAGAGAAACCCTGTCTTGAAAAACCCAAAAAAAAAAAAAAATAATAATAATAATAGCAACACGTGGGACAAATCACCCAGATGGGCTGCTGGGCTGGAAGTGCGTCCGGGCCCCCCCCCCCCCCCGCAGGAGAAGGCAAAACTCGGGTTAGAACGGCAAGAGTAGGGAAGGTAAAAAGACATCTGGAAGATCAAAGACAGAAAAGGAGGTGGTAGAGGCACGGATGGGGAGAGGAGAGTGCACAGGGAAAGTGGCCTGGCTGATTTATAGAGGTCCTGGACCAGGTGATGAGTACCCTTGGACTTTCTGATGCCTACGAGGAGTAATACACACACACACACACACACACACACTCAGTAAAATGACTCTTAACAAACTTCTGTTATACTCATAGCTCAGTGCCTTGCTCAGCCGCCATCAGAGAAGGTCCCTTTGCAGCAGATGGGAACCACCAGAGACCCACAGCCAGACAATGTGCAGCAAGTGAAAGACACTGGAATAATCAGTCCTCAACGGGATGTCTCCATCAAAGCCCTCCCCACAGACCTCAGGGAACCCTGCAAAAGAGGCGGAAAGAGCTTAAAAGCCAGTGGGCATGGAGGACACCAAGGAAGCAAAGCCTTCAAAACTCAGCATAGCTGACTGCACGGCCACGGGAACCCAGATTCTGTGGCAGCGTGCACAGGGCTGCACGGGGCTGCACCAGATGGGGTCTGTGGGCTTAGAGGAGAAATGGGCTTCGAGGAGAAATGAAAAGACACCCTGACCACAGCAATCCTAATGGAAAACATTCCATCTGGGCTGACCTACACTTCGGAGGTCAGTCCATTAGCATCGCGGCAGGAAGCATGGCAGCACGCAGGCAGACATGTGCAGGAGGAAGAGCCTAGAGTTCTACACGGGCATCTCTGTGTCAGCAGGCCACGCGGGAACGGGGTGGGGTGGGGTCTGGCTAGAGCATGAGAAGCCACAAAGCCCACCCCCACGTGACATACCTCCTCCCACAAGGCCACACCACCTAGTGGTGCCACTCCTGGCGACCAAGCATTCAAATCTATAAGCCTATGGAGGTTATTCCCAAACCACAACAATAATCATTCACAAATGAAAAATTATCTCTCCAACAGAGTCTCACTGGGGAAACAAACCACTCTAAGGATGGGCTCCACGCCAACACAAAAATAATTCAGTGGCATCTTCGAAGATTTTTTTTGTCTCATGAGGTTTTGTCAGAATTTTTTTTCCTTTACTTATTTTTTTCATACTTTACAAGTCCTTTGGGTATATATTATGGATTCTGATTTTGCATTTTATAGGATTCCTGTGTGCATGAACACATGTGTGTCTCTGTATGTGTTTCTTGTGTTTTTCATTTTTCCCTTCTCCTTGTTTATTTGTCCTATTCTAGTTTGCCTGCTTGTTTTTGTTTTATCTTATTATTTTTAGATGCCTGTTTATTTATCGATTGATTGATTGATTGATTTTTCAAGACAGGGTTTCCTCGGTATAGCCCTGGCTGTCCTGGAACTCACTTTGTAGATCAGGCTGGCCTGGAACTCAGAAATCCGCCTGCCTCTGCCTCCCGAGTGCTGGGATTAAAGGCGTGCACCACCACGCCCGGCTTGCCGGTTTATTTTTTAAGGAGCGACAAAAAAAGGTATGGATTCAGATAGGAGGGGGAGGTAGGGAGGATCTGGGAGGAGTAGGGGGAGGATAAACAATAATCAGAATGTATTGTATTGTGGTGGTTTGAATGAAAATGGCCCCCCATAGGCCCATAAGAGGTACCACTATTAGGAGGTGTGGCCTTGTTGGAGGTCTCACTCTCTTTTCCTGTTGCTTCAGATTCAGATGTAGAACTCTCAGCTCCTTCTCCAACCCCATGTCTACCTGGATGCTGCCATGCTTCCCACCATGATGATGATGGACTAAAGCTTTGAAACTGTAATTCAGCCCAAATTAAATGTTTTCCTTTGTAAGAGGTGTTGTGGTCATGGTGTCTCTTCACAGAAACAGAAACTCTAAGATATGTATGAAAATATATATTTTTTTTTAGTTAAAAAAAAAAAAAGAAAGAAAACAGGGGGAAATAAAAGGCTGTGTGGGCGGAAGTTTGGTTTCAGGTAGAGATGCCACCTGAGTCCAAGCTAAGGAGAAAAATGGTGGACACTCTCGAGGAAGCGGGGTGTAAGGAAGCCTTGGGTTTAGGTAGGAGATATAGGCCTAATAGTGGGAGCAGTCACTGGGACGTTAGGATAAAGAGTGGGTGAGAGTTGTGTCATCGAACAGGCAGACTAAGTCAGGAGTAGAGGGTGGACATGTAGAGCTGGGGTTTCCTGAACCAGGATGCCATTCCCTGAACTGGAAGCTGTCGTGGCATTCTCTCCTACCATTTTGCCACCTCTTTCCTTTTCCTTTTGGCCTCCCCCTCTCTGTTGTTGGAATCTTTAAAGTCCATACCTAGAAGTTCATTCTGAGATGTGAGGGTCCCTCTTGTAGTCCTTAGAGTTACTGCCCACACTGGCACACTTTCTTTCCTCTGTGAAGCAGGATGAGAAAAGAGCAAAAGGAGAAAAAAGGCTGGTGAGATGGCTCAGTAGGTAAGAGCACCTGACTCTCTTCTGAAGGTCCGGAGTTCAAATCCCAGCAACCACACGGTGGCTCACAACCACCTGTAACAAGATCTGACGCCCTCTTCTGGAGTGTCTGAAGACAGCTACAGTGTACTTAAATATAATAAATAAATAAATCTTAAAAAAAAAAAAAAAAGAGGGGCTGGTGAGATGGCTCAGCGGGTCCTTCCGAAGGTCCTGAGTTCAAATCCCAGCAACCACATGGTGGCTCACAACCACCTGTAATGAGATCTGATGCCCTCTTCTGGTGTCAGAAGACAGCTACAGTGTACTTATGCATAATAATAAATAAAAATAAATCTTTAAAAAAAAAAAAAAAGAGCAGGCTTTACACTGGCTCTGAGCGACCTCGGTTTGTCAAGCTAACTCCAGAACAGACATCTTGTCAAATGTCCTTAGCTAAATGAGTTACCATTAATACCAGGTATTGTGTCCTCGTACCTATGTCCTCGTGCCTGTGTCCTCGTGCCTGTGTCCTCATACCTGTGTCCTCGTGCCTTAAAGAGATTGCTTCCTCCTCCAAGGAGAAGGTGGTGTTCTGTTAACAGAGCTTATCAGCATGGTCCTTGGCTGCCTTCCATATACAATCCATTTCCTCTTGGTGAGGGTAGAGGTCAGAATATATATATATTATAACTGGGTGTGGTGGCACACACCTTTAACTTAGCCAGCCCATATGTATGTATATAAAATGATGCCAGGTGAGGTCATAGATTTGATGCACTGTTTTCTAAATGGAGTGGGTTTCAGAGAACAAGAGTCTGTTCTCTTCAAGTGTTTGTCCATTTCTGACAGTATGAAGGGCACGTGGACTTGGGTGGGCCCATCTCTTCCTGCCACTTCGGTTACAGAGAACAAGATTGCTCTGGGTTGGGCGTAGAGAGGGTAAAGGTGAAGAGAGAAGGGTCTAGAGGGGCTGGTGAGTCTGACGTTGGAGTGGCTGACCATGGACAGGAATTGAGAAATGAGGGGGCAGGTAGGAGCTGGAGGAGGGACAGCCATGAAGGATGGAGAGGCGGAGAGGGTAAGGCAGGGTGGGGGTTGTTTCTGAAAGGGGGGGGTCACAGGGAAAAGGGCTCATCAGGGGTGTCGAAAAAACCAGGGAACTGGACGTGGAGTTGGTTTTGGTGACAAGGGAGGGCCTAGTGGTCAGAACAGGAATTGCAGAAAGAGGGGCAGGAGTGAAGGGTGGGGGCAGGGGCAGGAATAAAGGGTGGGGGCAGCCTTGGGCTTGAAGGTCAAAAGTCAAAGTTCTGAACTGGGGCCAATTTGAGTAGTTAATAGAATGGGTTTGATGGGCTGCAGCTTGCGCGGAGCTTTTAAAGATCACCAAGCCAAAGGAGCGTCTTAGGGGACAGATAATTTAGAGCTCATTTTGTAAACTTTGGTTCATATTTGAAATGACTGGCAGGGCTGGATGAGAGTCTAATCGCACTGGCGGAGGCCTCCCTCCGGTTTAAATGGGAGAAGATGGACCTGAGAATCAGGAGTGACATCCCCACAACTGTAGGACTCAGGGGAATCACAGAGTTAAACCTGGGGGTCCCCAGAACCTCTAACCTTTGTGAGGTGGTGAAGGCAGGAGGGAGGACTTCCTGGAGCTTCTGGGGACTGGTCAGGGAGCCTCTGAGTCAAACCTGGAATTTACCTTGTCCTGAAGAATTTGGGTGCGTGGCTGGCAGTGACTTCTCGGAGTCTTGGAGAGTCTGGGAAGAAGATGTTAGAGGAAGATGGAGGGGGAGAGCAGGAGAGCAGGGGATTGAGGCTGGGTTTGCACAGAGCTCCATTTCAGTACTGGTAGTGTATGCATGGTAGTTGGCTTTTGCTCATGGAAGCAGCAGACACAAAGACCAGCAGTCTCAGATGGCAACTGGTGTCTGTTTGTCCTGTGTAGTGAGCTCAGAGAGTGTCTGCGCCCCTGAAGGAATGATCCCTAGTAGGGAGGAAGGAGGAGCTCCTGCATCAAGAACCCTAAAAAGGTGGATCAAATGGGCCAAGATTGTTTATTGGAACAGTGAGGACGGAGGTTGAGCACATTTAGGTGTGTGTGTGAGCGTGTGTGTACAGTTATCATAAAGCTACAGGTGTTTTGTGGTACAGGGTGAGTTGTTTTTGCTACCCAGGTACATTGCTTTTGCAGGTGGAACAGGAAGGAAAGGTCAGGCTGGGGTTAAGCAGCTCTTGATGGCCTGGAGTTAACAGCCTGACTCAGTTCCTCACAGTCTGAGGCTAACACCCAACACTCTTTGTCATCACAAGGCAAGGGTCTGCAGCTCAGGACTCAGGTCTTAAACCACCATCCTGACACTGACAGTAAACATGGGAGGTGTGGCTTTTGAAAAAAAATCAAAGCCCCACCCGTAGTGACACACTTCCTCCAGCAAAGTCACACTTCCTGACTCTCCAGACAGCGCCACCAACTGGAAAAGCAAGTATTCAAATGCTGGAGACACTTGGGAGCTTCTCGTTCAAGCCACCATAAAAGGTTCAGTTTTGGTTCAGTTCCCTGGTTTGGTTTGGTTTGGTCTGAGACAGGACATTGCTTTGCAGCCCAGTCAGCCTCAAACCCTCAACCCTTCTATCTAAACCTCTCAAGCACTGGGATGACCTTATGCACTACTGGCAGACACCATGCTACCGTCGGCAGGTAAGCTTTCTGGAGACAGCCCACCAGTTTACACAGCCATGATGCATTGTGTGTAGCTTTGCCACCCCACCTTAGCTCCAGGAACTGGCCATGCTCCCAGCCCCCACCCAGCTTCCCTTGAATCCGTGGATTAAAGACACACACAGTCTGTCTCTTTCCTCCAGGGATCCGGAAGTCCCGCTCCTCCTTCCCCCTAGCAATTAGCCATTGGCTTTCTTTACTGACAGATTGAGAGCCAATTGGGCAACTGAACTGCAGCATCAGAACCACCCCTACAGTGATGGCTGTATCCTTAAGAGGCACAGCCCCGGGGCTTCATACCAGGACTGCTTCCAGCCACTGATGTGCCTTCTCATGACTGTCATTGCTACATTCCTTAGGTGTCCTTAGGTGTGAGGAGACCCTCACTGCTTATAGTCTGGTGCGGTTACTTCCTGGGTGACAGCCCACTCTGTTGGGCAGACCGGTCCTGCAGATCAACACGAATGAGGATAAACTTTCATAAAATAATATTGTTTAGATGAATTAATTTTATGGAATTCCTGATTGATTTAAATAGTTTTTGGAAGTTAGGGACATTGTTTGAAAGTTTAAGGAGACGGTTTACATTGTTATTCGAGAAAGACGTAATAAAAGTTAGAATTAAGAGTAGAATGTGCCCCCTTCTTGTAGAGTAGTGAGGGCCACATAGGTTAGAAAGGCAGCAGAGTGAGCTTTCATGGATTACGACATGCAATTGTACCAGGAAGTTAAACAGGCCTGGACAAGTTAACTATCAAAAAAAAAAAAAATCCATTCTATGTTAGGCCTGAGTTCCTGGACTTTGTGTCCAGGAATATGGCCACAGATTTCGGTGAAACCCATGAAAAGACAGGGTTATGAATAAAGAGAAAATAATTCTATTGTGAATATAATAATAGAGAATAGATGATTAGCCAGCTTAGCTAAACAAGACATCAAAAATAAAACAAAAGAGATGATGATCTGTTTCTTGGTAAATACAAATTGCCATCAGCTAAGCATAGGAAAACCTTGTTACTATAGACCGGCTTGCTTAAACTGTGTTAATCCAACTGTGTTAATCCAAGAACTATCGCTATGGGGTTAGGATGGGGCTGTGGAGAGAAAGACAGATGGGGAATGTATAGTTAGGCATGAGTTTCAGAGGAGGAATACATAAGCAGTGATCCTGTTGTAATTTCCTTTTGTGTAATGATTTTAATCCGTTTTTAAAGAATATGTTTTTCTGGTAATTGTTTCTAGAGAATATGTAACTCGTGGCTATGAGATAATCTTTTTCTTTTACAGAGAACTCTGTCTTAGCAAGTATGAAAAGTCTAAGAGAAAAAAATAAAGTTGTTGGAGCCTTGCTCTGTCCAGCCACACAATGCATGTACGTGTGTATGTGTATGTATGTAAAGTTGGTTGGAGCTTTGCTCCATCCACCCAGTGTGTGAATGTGTGTGTGTGTGTGTGTGTGTGTGTGTGTATGTGTGAAGTTGTTGGAGCTTGTCTTGCTTTACCCACACAGCATGTGTGTATGTGTGGGCATGTGAGTGTGTGTGTATGTATAATTTTCCTCCTTTTTTCTCTTCTCCTTCTTTTCAACCCCCAAAGAATTTGAAGAGTTTAGAGAATTTCTTGCTGATCACAGGGAGTGCTGACCCCAGTACATCAAGCTTTAATTTTGCAGAGAAAAGTCTGCTGAGTGACCAATCAGGGACTCCATACTAGACCTTCCTCTGTTTACCCTAAGGTGTTGAAGCTGGCCTTCAACACACGACAATACCCAGAAAGGCCGGCCTTGTAATGTCACCTGATCCTTCTGCCTCCACTTCTAGAGTTTTGGAATTACAGGTGGACAACGCTGCACATTTTTCCTTCTGCCTTCCTAAAGTTCTGAGACTAGATTTTGGTCATCCAATGCAGCAACTGTAATTGTCCATAATTCTTACTTCAGACCTTACGGTAGGTGTAACTGTTTGATGGAATTGAAGTCCAGTTTCTTGAATATTCCAAATATCTTTCTTTTCCTAAAAAGTAAAGATAGTAACTCCAACCACAGTTTTACATAATGATGTTGATTGATGATTTATTTATTTATTTAGTCTCACTACATAGCCCTAGCTGGACCAAAATTCTATCTGTAGACCAGCTCCAGTTTGAAGGCAGGAGGTCTGCCTGCTTCAGCCTCTCATTCAAAAGTGTGTTCCAGCACAGCTGGCCATGATGTATTTTTAATTTTATAGTTCTGACAACTTAACTGTACAGGAGCTAGGGTTCAGGGAAATTACTATCGAAGAATCATAATAGAAAAGTCACCATTAGTAGATTAAAGCTCAATTACCTGTTAAATTGGCACCTCAGTTAGCCATTTGTCCTGGATTTAAGACCTAACATCACCAGTGTTGAAAGTCTCAGGGAAGATTCAGGAAGATCTCCTTATCCTCCATCTCTGTTGTGGTAGTTAAGTTATTTGATGTTCTTCACCCATGCTAGCTATATCAGAATAATCACTTTTATACCTGTCTGAGAGTTTTGGAACTCACTCTGTAGACCAGGCTGGCTTCAAACTCACAGAGGTCTACCTGCCTCTGCCTCCCAAGTACTGGCATTAAAGGTATGTGCTATGATTTGTTTCATAAATAAAATCTTTTTAATAATATTTTTTTAGGGGCTGGAGAGTTGGCTCTGTGTTTTATAGCCCCCGTTGCTGTTGGACCCAGGTTCAAATCCCAGAACTCACATGGAGGCTCCCAACCATCTATAAATCTAGCCCCAGGGGATTTGATCCTCTTCTGATCTCTTCAGGTGCCAGGCATACATGTGTGGAGCACACACATACACGCAGGCAAAATACTCATACACAAAATGTAATACAATTAAATCTTAAAAAAAAGAAAAGAAAACTTTCAAAGAAAATAAACTACAAGCTTAAATAACACAAGCTCAAAGTCTGAAACCCCACTTTCAGACCTAGAAGAGGAATGAGGGGTGTTCTTATCTGTCTGAGGATAAATCCTAGTTTAATGTGGCCATCAAGTGGGGATTTCTGTAAATCAAACCCAAAACTTGGTCTTGCAGATGGCAAAATTTAAGAGGCAGTTGAATTCATTTGCATGTCCTCTTGATATTAAAAGAGATTCTGAGCAGGAAAGAATGGCACTGCAAGGTAGAGTCTGGACCTGCATGAAGCAGAGTCTGGTCATGCCTTTCTCGTGAGCAGAACCTCTGTTGTGATACACGGTAATGCCCACGACTCCCGAATATCCACATCCTCCTTCCCAAAGCTAATGTTCCTACCTGTGACAAGAAGGAGGCTGTCCCCAGATATGATTAAGGTTCCTGAGATGGGAAGATCAACCTGCCCTCATCAGAGGGGGGACGATCAGGGACCTCACAGAGAAAGATCGAAGGTGCTACACTACCAACCTTAAATACAAAGCGGGAAGACTGGGTGTTGAGGAATGCAGGTGGCCTCAGAAACTGGAGAGATCAAGGAAGGCCACTAAACCCTCTCAACCCTCTAAAAGGAACTTTTTAATCTCATGAGACCCTCAGAACTGTAAAGTAACAAATCTAAATCATTTTAAGCCACCAAATGTAACTTGTTTCGACAGCAGTAGGACTTTGGCACATCTTGTTGTCCTTTGTCCTGAGGAATTCTCCTCTGGTCTGAAGAGCTTAAAAATAGCCTCTCTTGAAAGGGTTGCTCTGCACGGGACTGCTGGTTTTCCTCAGGACCCATAACTGCTACCTCACATTATGTTGTATCGGGAATGATTAAGCTCAAATCTTGAAAGAACTCAGCAAAACAAATATACCACGTGATACTCCGTGGGTTCTGACAAGACTTAAATTCAGAAGACTAATTTTAAAAGATTGCTAAAACATACTTTTCAAAGTAGACACCCTGTTAGTTCCTAAGGAGGGAGTTTGTTTGCTTTTGTCTGTTAGTATTTTAAACCCAACAGCTAACTGGTAATGGAGGTACCGAACAGCCATGCTTATGAGAGCTGAGGGTTTCCTCCACACTGTGCTCGAGTGCCCGTGGTAAGGATGGAGCGTGAGGAGAACAACTGGGGATAGGGGTGGAGGTGGCGAGTGATGGTCGCAGATGCCACATTCCTATGTCGATCTCAAGAACTGGGGCCCGCATACAAGGAGGGGTAAATGGGTCTGTTCTGTGGGACCAGAGGCAGATCCTGTGAGTGAGGCAGGGCAGCCGCGGGGTTGGCGATGCCTGTGGTGTTTCCCCGTCATTTAAGAAGCCCATGTTTCACTGGAGATAGGGAAGGCGACTGAGGGATGTTAAGGGATGTGGAAGGGCACATTCACCAGGCCCACGGAATCAAAGAGTTAACGCTGACTAGAAAAAAAACCTTGCCTAAAAATCTAACGAACATCAGCATTTAAAGTCTGAAAACCAAAACTCAAGTAACCCTAAGCAACCTCTGGTTAGGACCTGCTTCTTGATATACGGTTATTAAAAGGTATCATCTGGTTCCAAGAGATAGCAAGTGCTTGCCACCGAGCCTAAGAAGATTCAAGGAAGGGTTGTTCTGTTATTACAGTAACGGGAAATGAAACAATTTCATGCTTGCACGGCAGACATGTTATCCCGGCCCCTCTCTCCTACTCCTAACTTTGCTATCTTTGATAGTTAAAAATAATCTTTTTTAGGGGGCTGGCGAGATGACTCAGTGGTTAAGAGCACTGACTGCTCTTCCAGAGGTCCTGAGTTCAACTCCCAGCAACCACATNGTGNCTCACAACCATCTGTAATGGGATCCGATGCCCTCTTCTGGTGTGTCTGAAGTCACCTACAATGTACTCATATACATAAAATAAATAAATCTTTATAAAATTGATTTTAATTCATTTCAGCCCCCGCTGGAGTCTCAGGATGTGGCCCTGGCTGGCCTGGAACTTGCTGTGTAACCCCAGCTGCACCAGAACTCAAGGAGATCTGCCTGCTTCTGCCCCTGAGCCATATCTATACCCAGTACTCATTTTTAGAAAACGCTTAATTTCAAAAACAAGAAAGACAAATCACCCACAAATACAACTTCTCCGGAGGACATTTTATATATTTCATAGCACCCTTAAATATTATTAATGAAATTAGAATAAAGACCTACAATCACATATACTGGGGTTATTTCATCAGATACGACACCAGCTACACTCCCTATGTTCCCTGCTGCTACATCTTCATAGGTAAAATCTTCTGTCAACTAGCATTCTGTTGAATATACTATAAAAACACCACTTCAGAGAATAGCCCTTTTCAGTTTACAATTCCAAATCTCCTGTTTCTGTTGCTACTTAATAATTCAACATCCTTTTGTCCTCGTTTGAAAATGATAACTTCCATGATATTCTGGAAAAGAAGCCTTCCCTTGTCTCTAAAACTGCACAAAAGGGCTGGAGAGATGGCTCAGAGCTCCAGAGCACTGGCTGCTCGTCTGGAGGACCCAGGTTCAGTCTCCAGTACCCACATGGAGGGCCACAACTGTCTGTAGCTCTCGCTCTGGGGGTCTCAGCACTCTCTGCCCTAGAGGCACAAGATATAGATGCGATGCACACAAATACATGTAGACAAGACACACATATTCTCCCCTCCCCCGTGTGTGTGTGTGTGTGTGTGTGTGTGTGTGTGTGTGTGTGTGTTAGTTTGGGTTTGATTGCTGTGAAGAAACATCATGACTAAGGCATCTCTTATAAGGACAACATTTAAATGGGGCTGGCTTACAGGTTCAGAGGTTCAGTTCATTATCATCATGGCAGGAGCATGGCAGCTTCCAGGCAGGCACGATGCAGGAGGAGCTGAGAGTTGTACATCTTGATCCAAAGGCAGCTAGGGCAAAACTGTCTTCTGCAGGTAGCCAGGAAGAGGGTCTCATTTCATACTGGGTGAAGCTTGAGCACAGGACCTCAAAACCCATCCCCACAATGACACACTTCTTCCAACAAGGCCATATCTCCTTGGTTACTCCCTGGGCCAAGCATATTTAAGCCACCACAGTGTGTGTGTATCACACACACACACACACACACACACATATATATATATATATATATATATATATATATATTATAGAATATATATATATTATAGAATATATATTCTATAATATAATACATAAATCCTGGCCTGTGGTCATAAGGCAGTAAGCACAGGGAACAGTTTCGCACCCCAGCGCTACTTGGTTTGCCAATGCACACACCCTCTTCTAACAATGGGCTTGGCAGTCTGAAGTCCTTACCTGCATGCGCTGTGCACACACCGCCTCTTTCCAGACGATGTACCTGTTAACCTCTTGCAACACAGGACCTGTACTTGTATCGATTCGTGCACACCCTCTCTGAACAAGGGAGTACTGAATGCTCCTCTCCTTAATGACATCAACCTTGAAACAGTTTCAATTCAAATTTATTTCCAATACATTAGATATGATGGTAGGAAGGCCAACTTAGCCTGCATTCGTTTTTTTGTGTGTCTCCAGGGTAAACTTTTGGGGGTGACTCCCCAGCTTCACATCTTATGCTATGGATAATCAGGCATGCATACAATTAAAATCAGGTAAATTATGGGGAAGGACACGCACAGTGGAGAAATAGTTACAACTTATACTAGAACAATACAAGTGGCTCTGTCAATCAGAAAGCCACCGAAATGACGCCCCTTGGTAACTGTCTCCTTCCATCAGAGTCCATACAGAGAAGCCCCAAGCATCAGTTTGGCATAGCGTGAGAACGTTGCTCATGTGGACTGCTGTTGTTCCTAGCAACAGCTTCCTCCTTCACCTGCACCGCTGGTTTTCTCTGACTAAAGTATCCTTGTGTGCTTTTATTTTACTGATTAATACACAAAGAACCTGCAAACACTGAGGCCCACCTTCACCATCATCTTAGGCCTGCTAAGGTACTGACTGTGACCAGCCTCAGTGGAAACCAACAAAGGACAGCCAAACAGTCACCTCGAAGAGGAGAGTGACCACCTACATTCACATCTTCTAAGGATGCCTTATGCCGACAGCTTCAGGTATGTATAGATTTCATCATCATCCAACAATGAACTGAGAACTGTCTTTGCCAGTCTGGCATATTTCTGAAGGGAAAGAAAAACTGCTTTTACCCAAACCTTCAGGTCCTACTTCAAAATTTCTTATTCCATACCCTGGGTCTCTTCAACAAGGCGTGGATGATCTTCTCTACCAATCAGTAAAGCCCAGGGTTATGGTCAAGCCTGGTGAGACGACAGACTCTTTATCACTTTTCAGTGATGGGGGAAGAGGATAGTTGGGGCCTCAGGCTGCAGAAGAGATGGAGACCTGCCTCCGCTCTTCTGCATCAGGGTGCCAAACTTTCTGTTTACGGGCAGTTCATTGTGTTCTCTGGTGTGGAATATGATAGGCTTGGAACGCTTGGCACTGTTTAACAGCCACCTCTTCTGCCCGGGTTTTACTAGCCACTATCCTTGTGCTTCACCCCTGTTACTTCATTTCATGCTAGCCTCTTATTCTTCACTTGATTCTAAAGTGTTCTTTCCAGTGCTATGTGAATACAGTTCCATTCTAAAACTCCAGACCAATCCAGGTACAGTGGCTCACACCTGTAATTCTACCACTCACAGGGCTGGAGGCAGGAAGATTTTGAGTTTTAGGCCCGCTAGAGGCATACGGCTGGACTCTGCCTCAAAATTTAAAAAAACCAGAGAGTTCATACAGAAGTCTCTGAGGTCTCCGTGCTCCACCTCACCTGCAGGCAGCCTCAGAAGAAGGAAGCGTCCATGGCTCTGGCCACGTTCTTGAATTAGGCTCTGAAGGCCTTCTTCCAGCCCGCCTCCCTTGATCTGTCTCTAAATTCTATTTTTTAACCAGGATTTTGTCCTTTGTTCTCTTTTTGTTTTATTATAAATTCCCTTTCTGGGCAACATAGTCAGAGCTTCAAATGCTGCCTTTTATTGATGACTTCTTAAACTATGTCCATGTGCTCCAAAAACAATTGGTATAGTGTATGATCAGAATGTCACAGTGGCTGCCACATCATTAGTCCCTAGAGGCAAACAACCTAAATTGACCCATAAAGTAACTATTAGGATTGGAGATTCAGCTCAAAGACTGAGCACCTGCCTAGCATTTGTAAGACTCTGGGCTTGATCCCAAGCACCTTGCACGTGCACACACATACACACACACACATACACACACACAAAACCACACACACAGACAAGCACACATCACCCACACAAAAACATATACATGCATGTACACATAAATATATACACATATACAAACACACACATAAATATACACAAAAACACATATCACATTACACATCATACATAAACACACATATACGCACACACACAAATATACACACAGGGAAAACAAACACACATAAACACACACGTAGACACACATAAACACAAATACACATCACACATACAGAAACATATATGCATGCACACATAAACACACACAAAAACACATATCACACACATCATACATAAACACACATATAAACACACACATATACACATACATTAACACACACATGAACACACACCCACACATAAACACATACAAACAACACATCTGCAAACACACATATCATACACACACAAATACACACATAAACACAGATGTCACTCATATCACACATACACACACACAAACACTCAGAAAAAAACTTGAACAGAAACAGTTATTAATTAACCGATTAATTAATTTAGTGCTGGTAGGAGTCAAACCCAAACCTAATGCATACTAGGCAAATGCTCTACCACAGAGCCACACCCCAACCGCTTATCCATGTTAGTGGCTTTACAAATGCCATTGTCATTTTCTTCCGCCTTTAATAAGGTAAAGAGTGTGTGTGTATGTGTGTGTGTGTGTGTGTGTGTGTGTGTGTATGTATGTATGTGATGTATGCATATGTATGTATGCAGGTGTGCAGGTGGGTGTGCCTTGCATGTGCACGTGGAAGCCAGAAGAAGACACCGGTGTCTTCTTCAGTTGTAGTCCACTATTGTGGCTGGCCTGGCTGGCCAGCACGCTCCCTTGACTGCCTGTCTGCCTCCCAGTGCTTGGGTTGGTTATAAGTGTGTGCTGCCACATTGGGCTTTTTATATGAGAGTGAGGGATTTGAACCCAGGTCCTCATGATATGAAAAGAGAAATGCAAATGTATCTGTGCAAATAGACTTGTGCATGCAGCTATCCCCTTTTCTCTACAGTGTACTATTCTCCAGTATAAAAGGTTCTCCTTTTTTATTTTTTTAATGTGAGATTTCTTACATTTATTTTTTAACTTGTGTGTATGTGTTGTGTGTGTGTGCTCACGCACATGCATGACGTGGAACTTGTGTAGAGTTGACCTTTGACTTCCATATGTGTACCATAGCAGGTGCATGTACGCACAGGTGCATTTACAGTTACACACACACTTTCACAAAATAAATAAAATAATACAAAACCTATATCAAACCCCCACAGTATTATGTTACTGGTAGGAAATTGGTTACACTTAAATATTTACCAATGGAATAAAAACATGCATTATGATAATTTGTCATATAACCACAAGTGAAATATTAGTTGGGGGAAAAATTACAATAGCCCTTACATAACATGATGAACTCTAGTCTCACATTTCCATCATGCGAGAGGTCTGAGGAAGGCATTTTTTTTTCTCTGAAAGTTTGAATTGTTTTATCTCACTTTATGTATATGAATGTGTATGTCTACACGTGTGTCTGTGCACCATGTGCATGCCTGGTGCCCTCAGAGGCCCAGAAGAGGACATCAGATCCCCTGGAACTGGAGTTATAGGCAGTTAAGCTAACATATGGGTGCTAGGAATTGAACAGCAGGTGTGCTTAACCACTGAACTGCCTCTCTAGCCCTTGGCAGTAAAACTATTTTCAATGTTTTAAAAAGCGATCCAGATAAACACATTTTTTCATATTTCTGGAGCACCATGTTATATTTTTATACATATCTAATATGGGTAATATTCAAATAAAATAGTGGAGACAAACTTTTACCTCATGTCACAATGTTAGCATCTACAAATATGAAATTAAGAAGACAGTAGTGGGGCTAAGGAAGTATTCTGTGGCAGCATGCATACTGTGTGCACATGAAGACCTGAGCTTGACCCTCAGAATCCGTGTGAGAAGCTGGATGTAATGAGGTGGGCCTATAATGTCCCAGTGCTGGTGAAGAGATGGGTGGATCCCTCAGGCTCACTGGCCAGCCAGCCTCATCCACAGGCTTCAGGTAAGCGAGAAACCCTGCCTCAAAGAACAAGACAGATAATAGCCACAGTGAAGGCTGACCCTTGGTCCCCCCCCCACGTACACACATGCACTTGTACATGTACAAACATGTATACATGTACACACATGTATGCACACACACACAGCCCTTCAAACCCAAGTCTTCTTCCTCCTAGGCCCTCCTGAAGTTTCTATCACCTCCCTGGATAATGCCACCACTTGAGGACCACACATTGGACAGATGAGTCTGTGGGGGACAGTTAATACCGAAAGTGTCACTGTTGATACTGTTTACAGCTCTGCCTGGGCTCTTTCTACTTGTGTAGTTTGTGTGGCTTTTCCTGGAGAGATGGGACTCAAATATCTATTCCAGAGTTCTCAACCTGTGGGTTGTGATCCCTTCAGGGGACACATATAAGATCACCTGCATATCAGACATTTACATTACGATTCACAACAGTAGCAAATTTACAGTTATGAAGTAGCAGCAAAAATAATTTAATGGTTGGGGTCACCACAACAGGAAGAGCTGTATTAAAGGGTTGCAGCTTTGGGAAGGGTGAGAACTACCACCTGTTTATTCTACACAGGATTTTGCCTCCCTTCTCCTCTTTTGAGACAAGATCTCTCTATGTGGACCTGACTGACCTGGATCTCTCAATGTAGTCCAGGCTGGCCCCTAACTCACAGAGACCTGCCTGCCTCTATCTTCCAGTGCTGAGATTAAAGGCGTCCTTGTTTTGCCGTTTTGCCTGCACACCCTACAAAGGTAACAGTAACAGGTCAAAGTAACATTTTACTGAAATCCAACTGGGTGAACTAGCTATGTTCTTGGGGTTATTTATGGGCGAGCCAAGGGCGGCTGAATCTCTGGAACATTCACACTACAGTGAGTAATTATTACTAGCTGGAACAGCAGGGCTCCGGGAAAGACCCGCAGGCAGCTCAGGCAGCTGGAGACCCTCTGGCCAAATTCTCCAAACCTCAGCCGTAGCTTAGTGTGCAACCTCAGCAAGGGCTTCGAGAATCTTAACAAGTTTCTGCTTTCCCAAACACAAGTTTGTTTACTTCCGGAGTCAACATCCCAGGAAAGAATGTTTCAGCCCGGAAGAAATGGATACATAATCTCTCCAGCTCAAAGAAAGCTCCAGGGAGCCATTTAAAAGCCCTCCTTAGTCCCTTTATTCTTCATTATTGGCAGCCTATAATAAGCCCTATATTTTTACTTTGTTACTGCATCTCTCTCTCTCTCTCTCTCTCTCTCTCTCTCTCTCTCTCTCTCTCTCTCTCTCTTAAAATCTATTAAAATCTAAAAAAAAAAAAAGTGCCACAATGCTCTGTTTCCCACTGAAATAAAGTCAACTTTGGAAAGAAATGTTTTTCATACCGTAAAGTTGTACTTTGCAGTACTTCTGAAAACTCCTGGCTTGACGTTTTCTGTCCCTTTCCTCCCCGTTTGTGTGGAGTCAACTTTTGAATCCATACTACTACTCTCATAGAAATAATTTTTTTTTCGTTTAAAAGGTTTATTTCTATTTTTAAAATTGCTGTATGAGTGGTATCTTAAGGTTTTACTGCTGTGAACAGACACCATGACCAAGGTAAGTCTTATAAAGGACAACATTTAATCAGGGCTGGCTTACAGGTTCACAGGTTCAGTCCATTATTATCAAGATCATCAAGGTGGGAACATGGCAGCATCCAGGCAGGCATGGTGCAGAAGGAGCTGAGAGTTCTACATCTTCATCTGAAGGATGCTAGCAGAATACTCACTTCCAGGCAGCTAGGGTGAGGGTCTTAAGCCCATGCCCACAGTGACATGCCTTCTAACAGTGCCACTCCCTGGGCCAAGCATATACAAACCATCACAAGTGAGTAGTACCCACAGAGTCCAGGATCCCCTGGAGCTGGAGTTAGGTTGTGCCCCACTTGACACAGGTGTTGGTAACTTCAAGTGGGTCCTCGGCTATACATGCCCTTAGCCACAGAGCCATCACTCCAGACCCTGGAAATGCTTCTGCTTTATATGTTTATTACATCTCCATTCTTCATTCCCCTGTTATCTATCTATTGGCATTAAGAATGGATTTCACAAGGTGGCCATGAATGTAAGCTGGGTCTGAAAGCATCAAGAAACGCTGCCATGGTGACCGTGAGAGGTCCAGGGCTCTGGCTAGATTAGAGGAATGCTTTCTTAGCAGCGTTCAGTCCCTAGCATTGCACAAACTGGGTGGGGTGGCACATATCTGTAACCCCAACTCTGAGAAGGTGGAAGCAGAAGGATCAGGAGTTCAGTGTCACCGTTTGCTATACTGAGAGTTGGTGTGTGTGGCGGGGGGGCAGGTGATTTAGACCTTACTCTCTGAGTTTGGAGCTGCTCAACTTGAGGGCCTGTGGGCACGGCCGACCTTTTTGCTTCCGACAGCTAACTGCTATGTTCTGAACACTGCGAGCTACGGATGGCCTCCTTTTACGGTGGCAGGAGTGCCACCTGAGAGGGCCAGCGCTGGGACCAGGGCCAGAGCCAGCAAGCTGGGAGGCCTGAGCCAACTTAGCACACAAAGGGCTTTGCTCCTGACACCCTCAAACCATTCCATCCTGGACAGGATTCTCCTGGACAGGAGGAGAGGGACAGGGAGGGAGGAAGGGAAGGAGTGGGAGGGGGAAGCAGAGGGAGGGAGGGAGAGAGAGAGAAGAGAGAGAGAGAAAGAAAGAGAGAGAAAGGAAACCATGAACTAATTTGGTATCTCAGATTTTCAAAAGGAGTTGAGAAACCATACCTGGTCACTTTTATGCAGGAACTATTTCCAAAATCACACAATACTGGCTCCACATAGATACAAGTTATGATGGTTTATATATGCTTGGCTCAGGGAGTGGCACTATTAGAATAAGTGTGGCCTTGTTGGAGTAGGTGTGTCACTGTGGGCATGGGCTTTAAGACCCTCATCTTAGTTGCCTGGAAGCCAGTATTCTGCTAGCAGCCTCCAGATGAAGATGTAGAACTCTCAGCTCCTCCTGCACCATGCCTGCCTGGATGCTGCCATGTACCTGCCTTGATGATAATGGACTGAACCTCTGAACTTGTAAGCCAGCCCCATTTACATGTTGTCCTTTATAAGGGTTGCCTTGGTCATGGTGTCTGTTTACAGCAGTAAAAACCCTGACTAAGATAAAAATTGGTACCAGCACAGTGGGGTATTCCTGCGACAGCCTTTTCATGTTTGGGGGAGGACTGTGGAAAGACTTCGAAACTTTGGGCCAGAAGATCCATTGGGTGTTCAGAGCTCTGTGGGATGCTGTGTAGGAGCTTGGAAGATAATGTTGAGAACAGTGCAAAAGATGGAGGCCTGGCTTGTGAAATTTCAGAGGGAAGATTAAAGACTCTTTTCAGGGCCATTGCTATTTTGATTGTGAAGATTCTGTGGTTCTGGTTAGCTGGGGCTGAAGAATCAGCTGTGATTAATAAGATACCAGAACTACTAAAGTGAAAACTTTTCCTTACTGGGACTATTGATGCTGGTTAGCTGGAGCTAAAAAATTAGCAGTGATTAAGAAGAGACCTGCATCATTGAGGTGACATCTTCTGGGAAGTGTTTCCTGAGAAAACAGAGAAGCTGTGTATCAGAGGCAGCCACAGTTGTATCTCAAGTTGGCAGCAAGACTTGGTAATGTGTAAGAGTCACCCAGGTGGTACTGGTTTTGAAACATAAAGGGGTCATGAAGAGCAGCTGAGACTTGGCACTGCGAGAGACCAGGAGAGGCCATTGGTGAAGGTGAAGCCTCAGTGGCAGTTGAAGGCCCAGGACTAAAGAGGTCATTCAGAGAAGTTGAGGCTTAGCACCATGAGAAGAGCCTATGAGAGGCTATTTGTGAAAGTACAGTCCAGTTGCAGCAGAAGACAGCAGTGTTTTGGAGATGCCAGCACCATGAGATGACCACCAAGAACAGCAGCAGCAGTGGAGTACAGGCAGCTGGAGCCTAGAAGACAAGCTGTGAGCTACAAAGTGCAGGGCTGGAGAAGTGACCCAAGCCCTTGCAGGAACCCAGAAGGTTGTGAGTGGATCCCAGACGTTGGTCAGTTTGATTTTGCTTTTGATTATGACTGTGCCCTAATATTTTTCCCTCTTGAAGTATGAAAGTATTTTAGTAGAGTCCACAGTTAAGAGACTTTGAATTGTAAAAGGAGTTTGAATTTTAAAAAAGATTGGATATTTTGAAGGGAATGAAATTTTAATATGTAAGAATTTGTAAAGACTGTGGGACTTAGATTTCAGGGATGAATAAGAAAGTAAGGGTTGAGGCTTAATAAGTGATGTGTTTGTCAAGTTGACAAGGGGTCATTTGTACTGACTGGTTTTGTGTGTTAACTTGACACTAGCTGGAGTTATCACAGAGAAAGGAGCCTCCCTTGAGGAAATGCCTCCATGAGATCCAGCTGTAAGGCATTTTCTCAATTAGTGATCATGGGTGGGAGGTTCCCTTGTGGGTGTTGCCAGCCCTGGGCTGGTAGTCTTGGGTTCTATAAGAAAGCAAGCTGAGCAAGCCAGGGGAAGCAAGCCAGTAAAGAACATCCCTCCATGGCCTCTGCATCAGCTCCTGCTTCCTACCCTGTATGGGTTCCTGTCCTGACTTCCTTTGATGATGAACAGCAGTGTGGAAGTGTAACCTGAATAAACCCTTTCCTCCCCAACTTGCTTCTTGGTCATGATGTCTGTGCAGGAACAGAAACCCTGACTAGGTCACCAGTCTCTACTGTGGCTGCTGATTTGCTACACAAAGGTAACACTGTTTTCAGCATTGGCACCATCAAGGCTAAATACTGGGTGTGGTTATTAAAGTGCCTGAGCTCTCTGAACAGTGGCAGCTGCCATGATGGCCCCCTCTCACAGGATTGATTCCACAGCACTCCTCTTTCTTTCTCTCTCAGCTGCTTGCTCAAGGTCTGGTCTGAGAGATTTCTGATAGAGCCAGTATCATGCATCTGCTTTTTGGTGTAAAGAAGTTTGGGAAGGCGAGTCTTCCCTCTCTATATGGTGTGATGCACTGTTTCTCAGTAAGACTCCAAAAGGAAGATTCTCCTTTCCCATAACACATGTGTGACATATACATACTATCACAATGAAGGGCTGGAGAGGCTCAGTGGGTGAAAAGACACTTGCAGCACAAGCTTCAGCCCCTAGGGTCCCCTGCCTTCAACCTCGCACACCGAAACTGAAGTTTCCGAGACCAGTTTCCAGTACAGGAATTCTTTCAGAGAACATACTCAGACCGGATTCAAACTGCAGTAATTCTTGCTACTCGATGTTTATGTGGTGAGTAACCTTGATTGTCAATTGTACTGGATTTAAAATGACCATGGAAACACATTTAGGTGTCTATGAGGGTGTTTCTAGAAAGGCTTAACTTCAAGAGTGAAGACCTACTTAAAATGTAGGTGGCACCTCACATGGCCTGGAGTCCTGGGCTAAAGTCAAGAGGAGAAAGGAAACTGAGAAATTGTATCCCTCTGCTGCAACTCCCCTGCTGTGGTAGACTGTACCCTCAAGCTGGAAGCCAATACAACCATTGTTTTAATTTTTAAATTTCCATCCTTCCTTTTTTTTCCCCCAGCACTCAGAAGGCAGAGGTTGGAGGATCTGAGTTCAAGACCAGAACACCAGCCTGGTCTACACAGAGAATTTCAGGACAGTCAAAGCTACTTAAACCCTATCTCAAATTAAAAAAAAAAAACAAAAAAACAAACCAATTATGTGTATGAGTGCATATCTGCATGTTTGTGTGTGCACCACATGTGTGTGCAGTGCTCACAGAGGCCAGAAGAGGGCATTAGATCTCTGCAGCTGGAATGACACGTGTGAGCCACCTTGTGGGTGCTGGGACCCAAACTCAGATCCTCTGGGACAGTGGCAAGTGCTCTTAACTACTGTTTCTTCACCAGGTATTTTGACACAGCACCAAGAACAGTAAAGCACAGAAAAGCAGTATCAAGAATGGAATAACCCTGAGCACGTGGCCTGTGGGCCTTTGGAACTCTTCCTTTACAGAAGGAATGTCAAAGCATTTAGAACTTTGGGTAAGGAAAGCTCTAGAATGGTGTCAGAAGAACTTGGGGGGTTATCCTACTAGGAGTCGGGGAGACAAGAATGCTGAGGGACAAGCTGTAGAGGCTGGCTTCTGAGCAGAGCAAGGACTCTGTGTCCAGAGCAAGAGGCCATGCTGCACCGTGACTGAGTCTGGAACCTTCTGCATACCCTGGGAACTGGGCTCCTTTGGCAGAGAAGTGCCAAGGCTTTGGTTTGTTTTTTTTTTTTTTTTTTTTTTTTTTTGGATAACAGGAGTGCGGCCCCTGTGTCTGCCCGTAGGCCTATAGGCGAGTCCCAGTTAGTTCTCCAGTGCTTTCAGTTTTCTGTTGTTAATATTTTTTGTTTTTAATTATCTCATTCTGTTTGCAAAAAGGGTTGAACTACCTAGACCAAGCTTCTTGCAGAATCATGTATATTCGTTCTCTTGAAAAATCAAAAATGTCTAATGATATGAAGACATGTATGTGTGTACAACTACATATATAGTCTTTAGAGTATACATTGGGCAATTCTAATGTATGTGAATGTGAATATGTAGCTCTAAACAAAAATAGGAGTGAGTTTTGTGCGACTTCTGAGGACTTTTGAAGAAAGGACTCGTGGCAATAGACAACTGTCAGTGTACATGACTCTCATTATAGACAGGCTCCAGTGTATCCCACACTGGCCTCAAACCCATTGTGAAGCTCAGGTTGAACTTGAACTTCTGATCTCCTGCTTCAACTTCCTGCAGTGCTGAATGATAGCCATGTACTATCTACCATACTATTTATGGGGCATTGGGAATTGAACCCAGGGCTCCACCTATGCTAAGCAAATCACCCTACAAAGTCTCAAGCCTAGACCATTGTTCTTATCAAGATATGCTACCCAGCTCATATACTTTCCAAACTGTCAGAAATGACTGTATTTTCTGGTTGAGTCTCTCTGGTTGTTTTAAACAATGCTAGAAGCTTCCTCTGTGATGTCCTTAAGGCAGAGAATGATTTCATCAAGTGGCAATGTTTGTCTTAGAGAAGGAAAAAGAAAAGACTGGGGTAATTTTATAGTACTAACCGGGAGGCTGCAGACACCTATCAACCAGTGAAGTTCTTGCACCAAAAGTATGAGGACCCAAGTTTGGGTCTTCAGCACCAATGTAAAAGCAACTCCTGGCTTTCACATACACACACATAACACACCTTCAAAAACAAATAATACAAACATTTAAAAATGCTAGCCCGCTAATCCCATGTTGGCAGTGTGTCATTTGAAAAATCTACACTCGATTTTAGCTAAAAGGATGAGTAGCCACATCACTGGAAAAATCTGTCATGAAATCCTTTCTGGAGGCCCAGCATATTAAGACAACAGTCCTGGCTGGGTGGGGGTGGCACAGGTCCTTAATCCCAGCACTCGGGAGGCAGAGGCAGATAAATCTCTGAGGTTGAGGCCAGCCTGGGCTACAGAGTGAGTTTCAGGACAGCCAGGGCTACACAGAGAAACCAAGTCTTGAAAAACCAAACCACAAAACCCAATAATTCCATCTTTAGCAGGGAACTGGAATGAATCATTTGAATTTTAAGTTTTATTTTTTATCTATCTGTATTTTTTGAGACAGGGCCTTACCATGTAGCTTGGCATGGCCTGCCACTTTATAGATAGCTCAGGCTGGCCTTGCATTCAGAGATCCACCTGCCTTTGCCTCCTGAGTGCTGGGATTAAAGCTGTGTGTCACCAAGCCAAGCTAATTTTAAGTAATGTGTGTGTGTGTGTGTGTGTGTGTGTGTGTGTGTGAGTGGAAGGCTTGTGGCTGCTATGGCTGTGTGTGGGGAAGCACAGAACAGGGTCTCAGCTTCCCAGGAACTGGAGGCACCCACAGTTGTGAGCTGCCTGATGCGAGATGCTGGGAGTCACACTTGGCCTCGCTCTAAGTACACTACGTGGTCTCAAAAAATTGAGACTTATTTTTACTTTGTGTCTGTGAGTGATTTGGCTGCTTGCATGTCTACGCCACACGTGCACGCAGTGTCTGCAATGGAGCCCTGGGAACTAGAGTCACAGATGATTGTGAGTTACTCTCTGGGGACTGGGATTCAAACTCTGGTCCTCTGGAAGAGCAGCCAGTGCCCTTAACCACTGAGCCATCTCTCCAGCTCTGAAACATTTGGATTTATCAGTCTTGAATGAGGGAAACCCTTTCTGCTCATGTCTCTATCTTGGTGCCCTGAAACACCAGGCAAACAGCAATTAAATAATTTTAATTACCACAATTTTTATAATTAATTAAGCAAGGAAAGAACTGGGTCAGTATGGTCACACCTTTGATGGACTCTAAGACACATTAACTACTGAAAAAAGAAATGTACATTTGTCTTAATCAGGGCCTCTATTCTTGGACAAAACATCATGACCAAGAAGCAGGTTGGGGAGGAAAGGGTTTTATTCAGCTTACATTTTCACACTGCTGTTCATCACTGAAAGAAGTCAGGATTGAAACTCAAGCAGATCAGGGAGCAGGAGATGATGCAGAGGCCATGGAGGGATGTTCTTTACTGGCTTGCTTCCCCTGGCTTGCTCAGCCTGCTCTCTTATAGAACTAAGACTACCAGCCCAGAGATGGCACCACCCACAAGGGGACCTCCCTACTTGATCACTAATTGAGAAAATGCCTTACAGCTGGATCTCATGGAGGCATTTCCCCAACGGAAGCTCCTTTCTCTGTGATAACTCCAGCCTGTGTCAAGTTGACACAAAACAAGCCAGTACATTAGATTAAATTTAGGGGAGGGGGAAGAGAAGAGAGTCCTTTATTTCCAAAGCCATTTAAAGACTAACTTTTAAAACTTCCTAAGGATGCACAGGGTTTAGTGCTTTAAACTTCTCCCTTTCTCAGAGCGCAAGCAGGGATGTTGTCCTGTGCATCCCCTCTGTCCATACCCACAGTGATGTGGGGCTGTGCTGCTCAAGTCTTACTAAGAGATGTAATTTCCTGGGCTCATTTGCAGTATTCTAAGTGTGGCAGAGATCATAGAAACATTTGTACAGCATGATGAAAACTATTTGATTTTAGTTGGTATGATGCCCACTGTCTCAGTTATGACAGCTCCCTACCTGTACTAGAAATGTCAGCCCTATTAAAGTCACACACATAGCCGGGCGTGGTGGCACACACCTTTAATCCCAGCACTTGGGAGGCAGAGGCAGGTGGATTTCTGAGTTCGAGGCCAGTCTGGTCTACAGAGTGAGTTCCAGGACAGCCAGGGCTACACAGAGAAACCCAGTCTCGAAAAACAAACAAAAAAAAACACAACCAAATAACAACAACAAAAAAAGTCTCTCTCTCACTTACTCTCTCTCTCTCACACGCACACTTTTAACAAGGCAGCCAAGAGTGTCTTGCATACCTGTAAACCAGCATTGATTGAGAAGACTGAGGCAGGAGGAACACAAATTCATCACAAGCTACATGAGGAAATTTGACTTAACAAATTCTAAAGTATGGGAAGAGAAAATGAAGTATTCTGGTGATGAAAAATCTAGAGACCATTCAAACTCCCTTCACTAAGTTTATAAAAACCAGCCAAAAGCCCCCCAAAACCATAACCTGCAATTCAAGTAGTCAAGAGATGGAAGCAGGGACTAAAGGTTCAAGATTAGTCTGGGTTAGACCCTGAAGTCTCAAAAATTTGGGGTTGACAGCTGAGAGCACTTGCTACCGTAGAAGACCTGGGTTCAGTTTCCTGGTCCTACAAGGCTTACAATTGCTTGCAACTTTCATTCCAGGGGATTTGACACCCACTTTTAGCTTCCATGAACATCAAACACAGGTAGCGCACATACATCCAGGCAACAACATACACATTTAAATTTTTCTTGGCATGTATACACACATACAACCTACCTACCTCATAATCCAAGGAAAATCAGAATCAGTATCCAAGGACAGATCTTTCATAGGGACAATGGCAGCTGCAGATATCCTGGGTATTCAACCAGAGAAATGGATCCATTGTAACCAATTCTTTCCTTTAAGAGATCCTACCCAGGAGTATTAAAGAACACTGACCAGCCCCAAATCCAAGCAGTTCTCAAGCAGCAAATACTTCATCCGGAAACCTGGGCCTCAGGTATTTGTAAGATTCCAAAAGATGTAATCAGGGTAGTGCTTATAAACCGGCAGCTGCCCCAACTTGCAGACCATGAAGTTTGCCAAGGACCATTGGTAGGTCTACCATTATCCTCTCGTTAAACCAGTGTTTACTAGCACAGACTAGCCCAGTGTGTGTGCACTCCGGTGTTGACCCCAAGGAGGCCAGAGCCACTGAACTCCGGTCCTTTGAGAGCAGCACTTGCTCTTAACCACTGAGCCATTTCTCAGGTCCCCCATTTCTAGACGCCTATTGGTCTTTGAGAAAGCAAGCTCTTGTCTACTCTATCTGTGGTAACTCACTGAATGTGCTTTGCACAGCAGGCACAGCACTTGACAGACAGCCCCCATTCAACTGAGCACTCTACATGAGTCCTGAGGGAAGGTGAGAGGTTCAAGTGTCAGCTCTGCAGCACAAGTCTTCAGTGCTGTGCATTCCTCTAAATCTCAGACCACATTTTCGTTTTCAGTGAGAAGAAATGGTGTATCCTTTTTATAAAATCAAATACTAAAACAGACTTGGCCATTAAAAAAAAAAAAAAAAAAAACCCAACCAATTCGAAGTGATCCCTATTTTTATAGGGACACATCCTCAGGTGGTTGCATTGTTCTCAAGGTCAAGGTCACGGGTGACAACCAGTAGGCCAAGGTCCAAGAGGGCCTTTCCACTCGCCAACACTGCTCCACACTGGCAATTCCATATGGTTATGTACACAAGCAGGCATCTTGTGTCATCGCCTTCCAAGTGGTGAGCATGCACTTGTTTCCGGGGCTGAAGCTGTTGGCGAGGTTATTGACTCTTTGGTATGCACGCAGTACAGCAGGTAGGGAGTAAGCTCTTTCCATCTTGCCAAGAGCCTCCAGAGGTTCATCGCAGGAACTGGTGCCTTTATGGGCAGAGCCTCTTACCAGTCCGAGACCAGATTTCTCAATTGAACTTGAAGTTATCAATATAGCTAGGATGGGAGGTAATGGGTGAATGTACCTGACTCTACCCCGTCCAACCTAGGGTTACACACCTGCCAACCCAGCTTCCTAAATGTCTTGAATGTGAAATATTCACCCAGCCCTTGAAGTACACTTGTAAATTGAATTAGTGTCCATTTGGTTCATGATGAAAACAAGTCCTGGTTATGACATGGAATGTTATTAAAGGTTCCCTGTCAGAACTAAAAAACAAAACACATTTAACAGGAAGATGTTCTGGTTATTCACATTAGTGCCCAACAATCACATGAGCCTCATCTTTACAAAGTGGCCAAGATATTGTCAAAATAAATCAGTCTGTTCTGAACTGTTATTTAGGAATGGACACTGACCTTAATGTCTGTTTATCCAACTAAGCAATGTCCATACTACTCAGCCTTGGCGGGTTCACATTTCCATGGGTTTATCAACGCTAAAGAAATTTCCTAAGTTCAAGATCCCTCAATGACCAAGTACATTCTCACTCTTCAATTCTCAAATTTTGTATTTTCTTAAAAGTCATACATAGCAAGACTTAACTGAGATTTTATTTTAAAAAGACTTTATTCATTTTGATCAGGGGAAATGACAATTCTCAATGTCAACTTGTCACCTAATTGTAAGCTTGAACTCGCAGGTTATTTCTTTCTTGGATACTGTACCTACTAACAGTATGTGAAATGACCTCCTATTTTCTGGTTGAAACAGTTCTTTTTAATAGCCAACACTGGTACCCGGCCAGAGGAAAATGAGGCCAAGGCATAGTAACTTCACAGCCTAGCAAGTACAAATATCATCGGAACAAAGTTGTAGGCATTTAAAAAAAGTTATCAGTATAAAAAGTTCACACTGGTCTAAGACCAAGTACTCTAAACATGTACCCCAAACCCAGAAGCTTCTGTGGGACCATGGAGAGACCTCTAAGCCCAACATTTAGGGAAAAGCTCAAAGCCTGTACTTCTTAAATCTTTTTTTTTTTTTTTTTAATGCACCAAGACACACCATGTGACTTTCCACAACTCCCTTCCTTCCTCTGCCTGCATAGCAAACTGCTTAAATCTATTTAGCTTGTGGACTAGGGTGGGGTGGGCTCACTACTGCTAACTTTCCTAAAAGCTCACCCCACTGCACCAACCTTAGTGGGTAATCCCAGACATAACTGAGGAAACCCTGGCCACCAGTTTTCCCCTGCATTTACCGCTAACAAACCACTGACTCTCTTTAAAGTCATCTGTGAATTACACATGGTTTGTCAGATAGGCGCAAAGCAAAGGTAGCCAATTAACAAGCTTTGTGGTAGCCAGCAGCCCATTTCTAAGGTGAAGGGATAGAAACAAGGGCATCACTTGTGCTCAGGCAAAGAACACTTGCCAGTGAGGTACAGCCCTAGCACAAGGCTTCCCTTAGAACCATCATCTGAAAGCACACCGTATGATAGGAAGTGTCACCAATCACAACAGACTAGTGTCAGTCTCCAGAGACCCAGGGAGGAAACATTATTCAAAAGGTGTAGAAGGAATCAACAGAGAAATGAAGCATTAGACGGTAAGCACAGAGTAACACCCACAGAAACCAGGGGATAACCATGACCAGTTTCTTCCTGTGGACCAATACCCCCTACAAAATAAGTTGCGTCTGTCTTAATTATTGCTTCTTTATAAAATTACATTTCCACAGAACTATGCAGTACCTGACACGGGAAAACAATCACATAAGGAAGCATTTATTTGAGGTTTAACATTGAAACCACACAAATAAAAATTTGTATAAACATAAATCCACATCGAGTCATAACACAGGTAGCAAAGGACAAAGTAAAACAAAGGAACTAATTGGCAGCTATATACAGTTGGACACAATTGTGTCATGTACACTACAAAGTCTTTTACAAAATAATCATCTTAGGTCAACAGAAGATCAAGCAATCTTCAATGTCGTCCTGTAAGATGGTTTCTTTACACCTCCTAAAACAAAAACAAAACACTCATTAGATGTGTGCAGTCCCCACAAGCGTGCAAAGGTCCACTTTCATGAACTGCTTAAGTCCTCACTTCAATTAAAGATCACATGCATGTTCATCAGCAAAGTATAGTTTGGGCACTGAAACTCACTGGAGTTCCAAATGACACGGAATAGATCTAATTTAGAACACGGGAATGCAATCTTCCCTGTTTTGCATCTAGCGAGTGAGGGCCAACTAGAAGCACCCCTAGTAAGCCAGCTGGACGCCACTACCGACAGATTCCAGGTAGGTTTATAACGGCAACATGGTAACCAATTGCTTTGTGCATATGATCTTTAACTTATAGCCCAGATTTAAAAGTTCTTGTTTTGGTTTGTAGATTTCACTATTAGCTATAAAAAGAAAAAGCAAGCATTAAATCTTAAAGAATGAACACTTAAAATGAGGCTCCACAATTGAAATACAACACTAAACAGAAGACCAAAATGATTAAGCTGTAAAAAGGCATTTATGCACTTTAACTCCTGTAAAAAACCATTTAAGTTAAGTTTAGACACTTAATCTCCAAAAAGATTAAAAAAGAAGCCAAAGTCTGAAGTTTTCCACTTTAATCTTTACGCTGGTACATGAAGTTGGAAGAGACCATACCACAGGACAGCGTTTTCTGGTGTATGCCTTGCGCTCTGCCCGCAACGTGCGACCCCCAGAGATAGACGTGGTCAGGGTGACACACGGCCTGCAATGAAGTTCCCGCTGGCGGGTACAAACAAGGTATAATGTCAGAGTTAGAAGACAACATTCTTCTTTTCCTTAAGTTGTACCCATTTCAGTACTTTACCTGTTAACACTTCTAAAAAAGTTTAATTACTCCTCTACACCTCCTGGTACACAAAGCAAACAGAAAAACTCTTAAGTTTTTCTGTAGTTCTAAAAAAGGTGAGGTAAAACTTTAAAAGTTAAAGATCTATAGACACTTTAGGCAAAACAGGCTCATAAAGCAATTAAACAGTAACAATTTAGCAAGGACTATACAACATATCGTTTACTCATATTTTTCATTTGTCTATTGATCTTTAAGTTAGCCATTGCCAATGCTTCCCTGTGATCTCACACACCTGCTCTCCCAGCGTCCTCCTTTAGTAGGGCTGGTAATTGTTCTGGTGATTGCCGCCCCCGCGGGACGCCTTGCCGTAAGTGCTCTGCTGACCTGTGGAAAGGGTAAGTTTCACTAACCAAGTTTCCTAAAAACCGTTTTTCTAAACACAGAAAAAAAAAAAAAACTACACTGTAAGAAACTATGCATGCTGAACATTAAAACATCAAGCCATCTTAACAATAATAGCCAATAGCTGTAATTGTATTTTAAAATAACCACCACTGTCTTACTTTCCTATGACTATACAACATGACTCAACTCCAAACATCTCAACAGTAAACCCATACACGCAAGTTTAGAATGGGAAAGTACTTGACAATTGAGTTAAGTGTTCTTACCGCTGTAGTCTGCATATCCCTGTCCATATCCATAGCTCCCATAGTTATACCCAGTATAATCATAGCCGCCATAGCCACTATAGTTCTGATCACCACCATAGGCACTATTATAATTTCCATATCCTTGATCATAATAGTTATTAAATCCTTGGTTCCAGTTTTGGCCCTGACCTGAAACAATGCACAACGAAGGTTAGGAAACAACTTGGGACTGTCCCAATCCTACCACAAGCTGATCCATTCCTGTCCCCTACACTGTGGCTTCAAACCCCGCCCCATAAGCCAGCCTTTAAGTTTCACTCTAGCTGTGTTTTCCTATGGGTCATGTCCCTAGCAGCTCACTTGCCCAAGGAGGTCTCACCTCTTCCACGCCCCCTGGCACCACCTCTTCCGCCGGCTGCAGCCCCTCTGCCTCCTTTCTGTTGCTGCTGCTGCTGCCTGTACACTTCTTTGGGTTGTGCAACTTTGATTTCGCACTGAAAATAAACAGAAAATTTGTGGATGTTCCAAGTTCTGAACATAGAACAAGTTTCTCTTCACATAGACTTCACACACACACACACGATCCTCTAAGTCATTAAGGGATTTACCTTCCCAGAACCTATTTGATGGTATCTACTTTCTAACAGTTTCTTTACTGGCTCTTCATCTGTGTATGTGATAAAACAGAATCCTCTTCTTTCATTTGTTTTTGTATCCATGGGAAGCTCAATATTTTCTATCTGAAATCAGGTGCACAGACAAAACAAAACAAACCCACCAGTTAATAAAGATTATTTATACAATGCTACAGGCTCTTGACAAACACCAGGCACATCTACTGACCACCAGGTTCTAAAAAGTCTATCCTTTTATAGTATCTTATACCCCAGAGGCCACCAACTGGTGAAACACTTCACACCCTCGGGGCTTTGGCTAAGTAAGATTAGATACTGGTTTCCACTACAGCATAGAAAGCAGCCATTAAGACACAGCAGCAAGAGCAGTAATTCAGTCCCATCCTGTGAAATATTAACGAACCCCACAGACTTGACCAAACATGAGCACAGACACACATATACAAACACAGCCCACCTCTCCAAAGGCTCCAAAATATTCTTTAATTTGTTCTTCTGAAGTATCTGGGCTCAATCCACCCACAAAGACCTTTTTAGGGGGTTCTTTCCCCTTTAAAGCTTTGGCCCTTTTGGGGTCTATCAATTTGCCATCCAGTTTGTGTTCTTTCAGTTCCAAAACCTAGAAGATAAGGCAGTTTGGACTTAAAAGCCTAGAGCAATTTGCAAGCAACGCAGTAGACTCAATGCAAAACACAGCCCCTACCTTATCCACGCTAGCAGCATCTTTGAAAAGCACAAATCCAAACCCTCTCGATCTTCCAGTGACTGGGTCTGTTTTAATTGTGCAGTCTACCACTTCCCCAAATCGAGACAAATACTCAGTCAGATCTTTCTTGCTTGTATCCCAGCTCAAGCCTCCAATAAACATTTTACTAGAAATAAAGTTATTTAAGAAAAATAAGCTTAACAGTAACTTAGTGATTAAATACAGGGTAATTTACTCTCCAGGCGCAATCTGTTTTGACTACAAACACTAACATCAGACCACAAAAATCTTAGATCACTCGGTTCAAGCCAGGTGGCACGTTGCTTTGTACCACGCGAACACAAAACTTAAAAATAAATAAGCCATTAGAATCTGGTGGATGTCCTGCCCTGCTTGCTTTGGATTGCAAAGCACAACTTTTACACCGAATCCCCCACAACTGACGTAGACTCTCTCGCCCACAGCCTTAAAGCCAACTCTCCTACCCAGAAAACTTTTAGTGCCAGTCGTTTACTGGCGCCCCAACCGAAAGTTTCCCAAACCTAACCCAGGAAAAGTCGCCCGAGAGAGCGAGCGGCCAACACACACAATGAAGAGGCGGCAGCAGCTGCAGCAAGTGGCGCACAGAGCCCGGCCCCTCCCCCCCCCGGCCCCACGCGGCGCCTGCGCACTCGGGACACCGACGGCGCCGCCCTCCTGCCCCAAGCCCTCCTCCCTTCCCCCACCCGCGGCGGGCCTCTCGAGTCACCCCGTCTTACTTTCCGCTAGTGGGGAAGGCTACTGGGGTCCAGCGGGCACGCGGAGAATCGACTCGGGGAAAGACTGGGGGCAGCGCGCGCGGCTCCGGAGGGACGAAGGGCGCGCGCGGGGCTCTGGGGGAGGGGAGGAGCGGAGCGTGCGGTACCCGTCATCCTGCTGGTTCTTGCTCGCGTTGATCTTGGATCCCTCTGCGAACTCCTCTATGTTGCTGTACTCATTCATGTCCTCCATGGTGGCGGAGCCGTCGGCGAGGGGGTGCTGGCGCGCAGTCCGGGTCCCGGCGGCGGCGGCGGCGGGGCGTTGTATGGAGCTAGATTTAAAATGGCGGCGGAAGAGATCCGGCCGCCGCCTGCGCCCTCCCTTTATAGCCGCCCCGCCCGCCAATCGGGAGGGCTGCTGGGCGGTGACGTGGCGCGGGCTCCGGCGCGCCCCCTGCCGGGAGGCGCTGGCAGCGAGCGAAGGGAGGAGCGGGGCGAGCTGCCGGGGAGCCCGCGGCCGCCAATGGGAGAGGCTGCGGGAGGCCGAAGGAGCGGGAGCGGAGGGGAACAATGGCGGCGGCGGCGGCACTTGCGAGAGCCGGGGCGGGACCTCCATCGCGGCGCTCCGGGTGAGGAGCGAGGTCGCGCCGCGGGGAGAGCCAGCCGTGCGGGACCGGGAATCGCGAGCGGCGCCGTGGCCGAGCCACAGTCCCTCTTGCCTTGAGAGGCGTCGGCGTGGCGCGTCCAGTTCGGCTCAGTCCCTTGCTGCGCCCTCAAGTCCCCCAGTGCGGAGCTGCTGCTCCTGCAGCGGCCGCTCCGGCCAAAGGGCGGCGTGCTCTCCGCGCCGCTCGCTGAAGCTGCAGCGCGCCCGCCCGCCCGCCCGCCCGGCGCACGCGTGTTTTGTCCTCGCGCCGCCTGCAAGCAGCCGTGCAGAAAGCGGGTGCGCGATGACCGCCTCCGTCCTGGCGGGGGCGGCTTTTTCCGCCGTCGCCTCCGGGCGGTGTCGGCTCAGGGGCCGCGGCTGCAGGATGTCTCTTCCCTCCGCAGCCCGGGTTCCGCGCGTTCTCCCGGGCTGGCTGAGGCCGCGGCGGAGGGTGGGGCCTGCTCGGAGGACTGAAGCGGTGCCAAGGCGCACGCGGTGGGCGGGGAAGGGGGTCAGGTGCCGGGGAAGGCAAAGGGCACTCACGTCCCGGGCGCGCCACTCAAGGGACTCCCGTCTGCACGAGCCCCGGGCCTCCCGCGTGGGCTCCAGCAGGCTGCGGAGGGCTGGCGCCCGCCCTCGGGCTCCGCGCTCCGGGCTTGGGTGCTCGCGTCTTTGTTCCCGCCCACGCGAGGCCTATTTTGACGGACGGCGTTCGCGGCTCGCCGGCGGCCAATAGGCACGCGCGCCTTGCTTCCTCCGCCCCCCTCTCGGATCCCGGAGCCCCGCCTCTCCGACTGCCCACGTGGTCCGGGCCTGCGCCGCTCGCCTGCTGGTCGGGTGTAGTACCCTGGGCGGCTTCCTCTGCAATTGCGTGTCCGCGCAGCCGGCCCTGTCTCTGCGCCCCTTGGGTCGCTCGCTGTCGCCGGCGCCCCGATTGTTACTGGGCCCTCGGGAGCCCAAGACGCGCAGGTGGTGCTGCCCTCCTTAACCAGCAAAGCCGAGCCCGTGGTAGCATCCGGCAAGGAAATGGTCGTGGTTTCCGTGCCCGCCGAAGTCACCGTAATCCTGTTAGATATCGAAGGTACCACAACCCCGATTGCTTTCGTGAAGGTGAGGGGCGGAAGGGAGCGGGGAAGTTACTTGTGCCTAAAAGCGTGTGAAAGAGAAATTATAAGTGTTGCAGATTTTGCCCGAGAGGCTCCGGAGAGGCGGCGTGGCTTTCCGTCTCTGGAATGGGGAAGAGAGGCTGCGGCGGTTTGCGGGGGTGCTTTCCCTCGCGCCACCATCTTCTCCCCTGTCCTTTCGGTTAGATGGAGGAGGATAGGAAGAAGTGGAGGTGGTTTCAGCAACGGCTTGGGGAGGGGCAGGTCAGCAGGGAGGAGTTGGGGTGATTGGAGCGCCCACGGCCTGGCAGGTAGGTGTGTCGCCCGGCGGATGAGCGTCCACCATGTGCTGAAGGTTGCGGCCCGCAGAGGTGGTGGTGGCCTTGACTTAGTGGTCCTTGAGGTCTAGGCCTTCCCAATGCAAAGACTAAAGTGAAAGGATTTCTAGTGGCTCTGGTATCTTGGGCAATAGCAATTGATTTTTCGCACCATCTCACTTGCGCTGGTTTTGAGACTATAAGAACACACCTAAATTCCATTCATTTTCCTTAGAAAGCCATGATATCTTGAAGCGTTTGAGTATCTGTCCGGTTTCACAGGCTTAGGACTTGACTTTCTTCCATGTAGTCAATTTATGCACCTGTATAACTACTGATATTTATGATAGAATAGTTGAGGGTAGTATGGGGGGGGGAGTTGGAAAACCCATCGTCCAGTAAACTGCAGCCTGCTTTAAGGTCTATTTTGATTACTTTTTACAGTTGCCTGATTTTCTAGATATAGGTCATAATGTTTGTACACAATTTTAGGTCTCCAAATATAACAGCTACTTTATTTAAGACAGGGTTACTCGTCCTGTGTATAACTCAGGTTGGTCTCGAACAACCTGGCAACTGTTCTCTCTCTCTCTCTCTCTCTCTCTCTCTCTCTCTGTCTCTCTCTCTCTCTCTCCCTCCCTCTCTCCCTCTCTCCCTCTCTCCCTCTCTCCCTCTCTCCCTCTCTTTCTTTCTAAATAAGAATTATAGTGCTTTGGATACATAGCAGAGGCCCTGGAAAAGTCTAGTTGGCCATTTTGCCAAGATTTTAATTACAGTAGAGACCAGTGGAAAAATTCAAGACTGGCTAAATGCTGATAATTGTGTCCACTTTGTTGTTCTTGTTACATAATTAACTGCTTTGTGTGTGGTGATGGGGGGAGGTGATTGTAGATCACTAGCTCTATTCTCTCTCTGTCTGCTGTGGGGCACAGGGACTAAATGACAGCCGAGGTCAGGATGTGGCCTTAAATATGTACGTACCATTTTTGGAAAGTTGATTTGTTAAATAAGATAAGCTCATACAGGTCAACGTGGAAACTGTAATGCCTCTTCTCGTCTTTTTCCTCCTGTCTTCCCTGTGAGCCACTTCTTAAACCTTGGGTATTTTCACTCTGAAACCTTGTAATAAAAATGCTCTAGTGACCTACAAACAGATTGATACCAGATTATATGCACATTCGAGGCTAGCTACAAAATAATGATTTGGGACTCTCTCTTAAAGGATAGCTTTTAGCAATCAAGCATGGTGCCGCCCAGGAAGCTGGGGCAGGAGGATTGCTGGTTTGAAGTCAGCTAGGGGAACACAGTGTGACCTTATCTCTACAAGAAGTAAATACAGAACCTGGAGGTGTGGCTCAGCAGTTACTAGCACTGAGTGCTTTTCCAGAGTACCAGGTTCAAGTCCCAGCACCCACCTGGTGGCTTACAACAGTCAAGTTCCAGGGGATCAGATGCCCTGTTCTGGTCCTGTTCTGGTTTCCATAGGCATCCGGCATGCAAGCAGTACAGAGACATACGTGCAGACAAAGCACTTACAAAGTAAAAATTAAAAAAATCTTGTTAATTGTTAAGGACCGAGCATGGTGACACTCCTTTGACCCCAGCACTAGAAGGCAGAAGCGGGTGGATCTCTGTAAGGTTGAGGCCAGCCTGCTCTACGTAGTGAAGTCCAGGACATCCGGGGGGCCAGCCTGCTCTACGTAGTGAAGTCCATGACATCCTGGGGGCCAGCCTGTTC
>NC_034602.1:88451454-88453929 GCF_900095145.1 Mus pahari
GACATCCGGGGGGCCAGCCTGCTCTACGTAGTGAAGTCCAGGACATCCGGGGGGCCAGCCTGTTCTACGTAGTGAAGTCCATGACATCCGGGGGGCCAGCCTGTTCTACGTAGTGAAGTCCAGGACATCGGGGGGCCAGCCTGCTCTACGTAGTGAAGTCCAGGACATCGGGGCTACAGAGACGCTGTCTCAAAAACCACAGAGTGTAAAGTGTACAAGTAAATACATACAAATTTCTTGATCCTGTCTCAGAATGTTTGTTTTTATTTTGCTATTACACATGAATTTATCAAAATAAAAGTATGTTCAGAAGAATGAGTTCCATTCAGAAGAATTTGAGTTCTGTGGGTGTTTATGGTAATTGAACAGAGAAATTTCATGAGACATACTTGGGAGTTGCTGTCTGAGCAAGTTTAGCTTTCCTGCATGACTCCTCAAGGCCACTGCACGCCTGTGAACACGGACTTTGTGAGTCCTCAGGAAGGTGGCGCTTACACGGCTGTGAAGAGAGCCTGCCGGATCCTTGAACTTTTTGAGGAGAATGACAGAGACACGCCCTCCTCCACTTTTCAGGACGGAGCTGAGAGTAATACTTTGAGCATTATTATTAGTCAAGTAGGTGTGTGAACGTGTAGTCTTACTTCCCAGGAATGACAGAAGCATTGGGTGCTGTTTACATATGAGGTATTGAGCCTGCCTTCAAAACCTGTGACCATGTATGCACTATGGATTTAATAAGGCTCCAGAAAGTTGTATGAAATGCCTGAGATTTGAACCTGATTTGTCATGATCAAGACTCTTGGCTGGGGATGTGGCTTTCCTAGCACACCTGAGGTTCTAGGTTCCGTCTCTGGCAAATGCCAAGTGTTGTGTCGAAGGTCATCATTGGCTACAGAGCAAATTTGAAGCCAGCCTGGGCTACATGAGGTCCCCTCTTAAAACACACACACACACACACACACACACACACACACACACACAAAACACCCTCTTCTTATTTCTGCTATTGAACTTAACATTTGTAAAAGTATTTTATCAGGGCTGGAGAGATGGCTCAGAGGTTAAGAGAGCTGACTGGCTGCCCTTTCAGAGGTCTTGAGTTCAATTCCCAACAACCACATGGTGGCTCACAGCCATCTGTAATGAGATCTGGTGCCATCTTCTGGCCTGCAGGCATTTGTTCAGGCAGAACACTGTATACATAATAAATAAATCTTAAAAGGATATTTTATTCCATCTCTAAAAAATTTTTAATAGAATGCATTTATTTCTCTGTATTGAATATGTGCGCACATAGGCATGCAGCGCTTACAGATGCCAGAAGAGGGCGCCATGTATGGAACTGGAGTTAGGAAAGATCAGTTGAAGGGACTGATGCTGGGCCCACTGCCAGAGCAGTGAGTGCTCTTGACCTTTATCCAGTCTGTTCTGCTTGCACACTGTATGTGCTGACTGAGAATGGTTGCTATGGGAACACTTAATCACTAGGAAATACCATAAAAGTATATGGTAAAAAACCCCACTTTGTATTGCTGTTTGATGACTTGTACCCTTGGACCAGAATGAATAAATAGTCTTTAGTTGCATATTGTTTCTGTGGTTAGCGTGGACTGAGAAAGCGAAGCATTGTCAAAATTGTCCTTGAAAGGGCCTCTTGATTTGTCCATAATCTTTGTAAATACTCATTTTTCTTTCCTTTCTATTTATTTATTTATTTATTTATTTTTGTTCTTTGTTCTGAAACTGGGTCTCTCTCTGTGGTCCTGGCTCTCCTTGAGCTCTATGTAGACCAGGCTGGCCTCAGACTCACAAGAGATTAGGCTTGCCTCAGCCTCCCTAGTGCTGGAATAAAGGAATGAGCCACCACACCCAGCCTCATTTTCCATTTTTTAAGTAGTCAGATGCAGCCAGTTATTTAAGGTTGAGACCTGCTTTCCTCCCTGAGAATCAGATGGAGAAGCTGTGTGGAGACTTGGGGGGGGGGGGCGTACTATTTAGGTCTCCTGCTGAGCCACTTCCCCTGTAAGGGGAGCTGAATCTCCCCACTGGGGGGCACAGCCGACAGATTGCTGGTGCTGCTGCTTTTTTCCCTTGTGTCTACTACTTAGATGTATTTATATATTTACCCAGTGTCAGCAGTCCTGGGTGTGATTCTGCAAACCTGGTTTGGGCAGTGGTGATTTCTCTTGCTGCATCTCTCTATTGCTTAGCTCTGGGATCACAGGCAGCATCCTAAAGTGGTTTACTTAGCAGCTCTTTTGTCTCGTTTTCTGAGTTAGAAATAGTCCTGGAGCAGGATAGGTTCCTGGCCGGGACGTCTGGAGGGTATCTCAGCAGCCTAGTAATCCCTAGGGGACGGAGAGGGTCCACACAGCTGCCGTGGGTCCTAGGAGACGGAGAGGATCCACACTGCAGCCATGGGTCCTAGGAGACGGAGAGGGTCCACACAGCTGCCATGGGTCCTAGGAGACGGAG
>NC_034602.1:88454189-88469486 GCF_900095145.1 Mus pahari
GCCATGGGTCCTAGGAGACGGAGAGGGTCCACACAGCTGCTTGGGCATCCAGCAGCCACGGGTCCTGGTTTCAATCCAGTGTCCCATCGCTCCGTCGTCCTGAATGCCGCCAGGTCTGCCCCTCTGCCTCTGGAGATCGTTGTTGCCGCTACTGGACTGGTGTTTAGCTTTGTGATCTGTCTGTGTTTTGGTCAGGTTGCTCAGGTACATCAGCAGAGTTGGAGCAGGCATTGCCAGTACAAAGTCTGTTTGCATATTTCTGTACCACGAAGTTTTAAAAGTCACTTAATGTAATTGAGTTAACTGATAATTAATGGTTGGCATGGTTTGTGACTATTGTCATACACAATGCTATGGAACAACCACTTGGTCTTTTTTTTCTGTGGCTATGGAATGAGCCTTCTCTTGTGCGTTGTGTCTTAGCCTGGGAACATAGGCAGCAGCTGGCAGACCCTGTGGTCTTCTTATGTGGGAAACTGTCACTTCTAAGCTTGGGGAAAATTCTCTCAGTTGATAAAGTGTCATTCATGTTTTTCTTTCGTTGAGTGTAAGAACAGTCGTGATAGTTTCCTTCGCTATGAGCACAGCCGCTATGAGCAACATCAGCGTGTGCAGGATCGTTCCCCTAGAGGACGAACCCCTGCCTGTAAGGTTCAGGCCCTCAAGTCCTGGTCCTGAATTTGTTCTCTGTGCTTCTGTTTTCCATATTTAACGTATATATTAGTGTACTGTGCTATTCACTAATACTGCAGTGCAGAGCCATTCATGTCTTCTCCACACAGTACACCATGGCTGCCTTGAACAGAGGAAGCACCACGCAGCACTTTAGCCCCGTGGCAGGGCCGTTTTAAAAGCAGAGCCACCCCCCAAAATGATGAAAGGCTAATTGTTGATTGTGTGGGAGCTCAAATAGGCATCCTTTGTTGGTTCATCCTCAACAGGGATGTGGGCATCTTATCCTTGGAAAGCTTTGAATGGGTTGTTTGTTTTTTTGCTAGACATGGTGACAAGCCTGTGATGTCCAAACAGCGGAGAGACTGAGGCTGTGTGATTGTGAGTTCTAGGCCAGCCTAGGCTAAACAGAGACTCTCCAAAGAGAAGAATTAAGTATCTGTGTAATGTCATAATTTCAAGAAAGGGCTTGGGAACCATGTGGCTCAAGATTACAGTATAGTTCTTGGCCACACTACTGTTAGACTATGTTGGTTTAAATGATCTTTTATATCAAATGGTTCTATAATCCTTTTAAAAGACTTGACACTTATTTTTTTTGAACGTTTATTTATTTTGTGTGTGTGCGTGGGTATGTGGTATGTGTGTGGCGTGGTGCATGTCTGACACCCCGCAGGAGTAGGTCCTCTTTCCACCACGGGTGAGTGGCCAGACTTGGAGGCAAGCATCTTTACCTGCTGAACCATCTCGCTGGCCCAGGTCTTGCTTTTTGGAAGGGTTGTGTGATGTGGGTCATTAAAGAGATAGTGCTTAGGGATGGAATTTTAACTTTGGGGATTAGATACTTGTTGGTTTTGAATAGAGGAGGGAAAAGGCTACTACTCCTGAGGGGAAATTACTATTAATATAGTTACAGTGACAACTGCCAGATTAGCCAAAAATATCTCCGGGTTTTGGTTCGGAATCTCTCATAGCTGGGGAGCTGGCTTAGTCAGCAAAGCTGTTCATGGCTTGAACACAAGGATCTGAGTTCTGAATGCTAACACATGAAAAAAATAAAAACCAAACAGTAACAACAGAGCAGACCTGGAGAACAGACCCCAGCACAGGGGCTGCAGAGACCAGTGGACCTCGGATTTGTTGGTCCGGATGGCTCCTCCATATTTAGCAGCAGATGCTGTCTCTATGGTGGATAAGTGGTTGGCATTGGCTCCTTGGCTCCAGGTGTACCTGCATACCCCTCTCCCAAGTCTCTTGGAGCATGTATAGCTTTGTTGTTAGTTTTCAAATGGCATGTGATAGCAGAACCCAGAGAGTTGGTGCCAGTGAGCTGTGCCCCTTGAGAACACCCTGCCCTGAGGCTTGGATGACCTCCTCTTTGCGTTGGCATTTGAGAACCTTGTAGTTGAGTTCTGATTGTACCTGGGCCAACTATAAAACCTCTTGGAACCTCGGCTTCTTCATCTACTAAGTCGAGTTAGTTTCCTTATAGTAAACGTGAATTCTTTCCTGACTAGGTTCCTGGCCTGGAACTCGCTGAGGATCTTCTGAATTTCCTTTAAAACTTTATTCCACGCCCAGGCCAGTTGTAATGATAGTCCTCCCTCGTTCATCGTGATCTATCGCACTTAATTAGATTAGAATTTATCTTTCCCTAGTTACAGTCAACCTCATGGGATTTACAAGATGAGCGCATTTCTTGATTTATTTGGAGTGCAGAAAACAGTTTTCAAAAGGGACCCCATTGTTTGGGTTCTGTCTCCAGGGAGAAAGGGACATTGAGGGACAGTCTGAGAGCCCTTCAGGCCCCCAGAGCACAGAAGCGCTTGTCAGTTTCTGATCTGTCCTAGGTAAAGAGGTTTAGTCTTCAGCACTGTAACCACGGAAAGGTCCTGACAGATGGAACACACCGTGCTGCTATGAACTGACTCCATCCTTAGAAGTGTGCAGACAAAGCCAGACAGAGCTATTTGAGCCTGGTATGGTGGCACATTCCTGTTACCCTGGAGGCCGAGACGGACAATCATGAGCTTGAGGACAGTGTAAGCTACACGTTAGTCCCTGCCTTTAAAAACTCCAATAATAAAGATGAAGATCACACTTGAAGTAGAACTCCTTTACCAGTGAGTCACGCTGTGTTGGGCCAAGGGAAGTGGCCTCAGGTAGGTGGGGGTGCCTCACTTCACCGATTGGAGCAGGCTTTGATTATTTCTACAGACTGGGTTTTCAGTGGCGCATGTCCGTATCGCAGACAGGGTCAGATGACAAGGAGGTGCATCTCAGGGAGCCAGAGGATACAGAGATGTAAGTTGTCTGACGTAACCCTTCCAGCCACTCAGGGGTCAATATTAAGAATGAATGAACAGGATGAGAGGCCTGGGTTGGATTCAGTCCTCCCCCATCCCCTATCTGCTGGGCTGTGGGCCTGAGAAACAAACATTCCACCTAACTGAGCAGTGCTCTCAGTCCACAGTGCTATTCCGAAGGGAGGAGAAGGCAGTGCTATAGTCTACATATATGAGACAGCTAGGTGGCTTTGTCAGGGTGGGTACCTTTATCTAACGTCACAGGAATTGTTTTACCCTCGCTGTGTGACCACCCCTGCCATGCTGGGTAAAGGCAGCCTCTTTCAGAAGCTTGGCTTTACGTGTGTTGTGTGCAGCGCTGTCCATCTTAAGCACGTTTTCCTTGCTTTGAGCTGAGTGAACTTTTTTCTAACACTTTATTAGGAAACTTTAATCAAGAAGGGTTAACCTCACTGTTCAGACAGGATTATGCAAAGGCCAAGGCTTGTCACCTCTTTCATCTCCTTTGCCTTCTGCTGATTAGCACAGAGATGGGATGGATTACATGAAATGATCCCAAAGAAGAAAGGCAGCGTTCCCTCCTGTCCTCGGCCTACAGTTCCCCCCCCACCCCCCCACCCCGTAGGAGAGACTCCTCCCTCCATAGGTGATGTCATCCAGTGGGCGGTACAGCTGCCCTCTTGTCCTAGGTCTAGAGCCAGGACTTCAGGAAACAAAAGATTGGGAATGGCTCTTGAAGCTCATTTTATTATCATTATGCAATTCCTGAAACCTAATCTATAACTTTAAAACAGGCATCTGACGCCGCCGCAGCACTGCCAGGGTGTTGTTGTGAATGCTCACCTCTGTCATACCCACAGGAGGTGTGGTCCCCGGATTTGCGCTTGCCTACTGGCTCACTGCCTGGCTTGATTGGGCTTTGCTCTCTTGAGGCTACAGTCTGACCGTTTTGATTGAACTTGGATTTTACTGGATTCTAGCCACAGTTACATATGGCGAGCTGCTGGGCTCCATTGCATTTGTTTTCTCCTAATTTCACTCAGGATCAATGGCTTCCAGTGAGTGAGTAGCTTATTTAAAATATTCCAACAACCGGTGTGGTAGCATGTGCCTATCATGTCAGCTCTCAGGTTTCGGGCCAACGTGGGCTATGTGGTAAGAGTCTATCATACCCAGCCCAAAACTAATCTGTGAAATCTGTTTTTGTGGTTGACACAGGTTCTCACATGTACCTCAGGCTGGCCTCAAGTTTCCCATGTAGCCAGGGGTGACCTTAAACTCCAGACTCATTTGCCTTCACCCAAGTGCTGCTGGGATTATAGGCGTGTTGCTGTTATACCCAACCTTTTGTTTTAAACTAAACTTAAATTTTTTATCAATTTTGTGCTCTTTTATTAGATGTTTTGGGGCTGGTGAGATGGCCCACTGGGTGAAGGCACTTGCTGCTAAGCCTCATGACCTGAGGTCATCCTCCTCCCAGACAGCAGAGGGAGGACGAACCCTGGCCTTCACATTCATGCTGTGGCCTCCCCACCCCCACCCCCTACTTATACACCGCATGCAGACTTTAAGAAGATCACGTATTTTCGTGGCAGGACGTAGCGTGTGGTACGGTGGCTCAGATTGTACTGCTAGCACTGGAGACCAAACTAGAAGAGAGCCAGGGCGGGAGGCAGTGCGAGCACGTGTCAGCCTGAGCTAAAGGATAGACGGACGTTTCTATCTCCCCGCACCCTCGAGCTGCGTTCAGAGCCCGTGAAAGATGGAAGGAAAAACATCTTCTGCTCCCAGTGTGGAGCCCAGAGAGACTAAATAGAGCCGTTTTCCATTTCCTTCTGTGTCTTATATCGCCCACAACAGTTTTACGCTATAAACTATTTACCATTGAGTTTTATTTCTTGCTTAGAAAGTTGATTTATTTTTAAGAATTACTTTAAGCCGTTTCCTTTCCCATGTCCTTTGAGGTTAGTAACACAGTGGCCTCTCTGTTGTCTTTTCTGGGTCAGCCGTCTTTTAAGGTTTCAGTCACTGTCACTGGTTCTCTGGGGCTTCCCTGGAAGGCTTCTGAAGTCCCCAGCTGAGCTCTGTTCCTAGGAAGGGAACTTAGGTAAATATTGCAGCTACCATTTGATTTTTAGTGGTTCTGTGGCTTTCTCATTAAAACAACCACAGCCGTATAAAGCACGTCCATATTTTGTCTTCTAAATGTTTACAAGGCAGCTTCTACAGTTCCATTGTTAGAAACGCTGTATTAATGGAGTTCACTCCATGACCCGTTGTTGAGCCACGTGGAATGATAGAAGCTGCTGCTTGCCTGACATCCCCTTCAGCACTTAGTGGGTGTAATTACAGTTCTCAGGAAAGCAAACACTCTCCTTTAGTGTTGTAGGCTTCCCCACCCCAGAGCGTAACCCTGACCCTTGCCACGCTGCCACAGCCCTGCATATAACCTTTGTTCTGTGCTCTGTGAGATGCAAACCCCGCAGATGTCTGGTGCACTGAAAACATCCACGGAGTATTTGTAGATGCTAGGGTTAGCAGCAGCATGGCTTTATACTAGAATATTGTACAATTATCAGGGAATTGGTATAATTAAAATGAAAAGTTAGGATCTGTCTTAGTCAGGGTTTCTATTCCTGCACAAACATCAGGACCAAGAAGCAAGTTGGGGAGGAAAGGGTTTATTCAGCTTACATTTCCATACTGCTGTTCATCACTGAAACAAGTCAGGACTGGAACTCAAGCAGGTCAGAATGGAGGGATGTTCCTTACTGGCTTGCTTCCCCTGGCTTGCTCAGCCTGCTCTCTTATAGAACCAAGACTACCAGCCCAGGGATGGCACCACCCACAAGGGGACCTCCCCCCTTGATCACCAACTGAGAAAATGCCCCACAGCTGGATCTCGTGGAGACATTTCCCCAACTGAAACTCCTTTCTCTGTGATAACTCCAGCCTGTGTCAAGTTGACACACAAAACCAGCCAGTACAGATCATTTCTGGAATTTTTTTTTTAAAAAAGACTTACTTATTTTATGTATGTGAGTATACTGTCACTTCAGACACACCAGAAGAGGGATCTCATTACAGATGGTCACAAGCCACCATGTGTGTGCTGAGAATTGAACTCAGGACCTCTGAAAGCAGTCAGTGCTCTTACTCATTGAGCCATCTCTCAAGCCCTTGAATTTCAGTAGATTGCACATTGAGCACTAAGTAGCCTTTTCATTTTCTTTTGAGATAATTTCTCTGTCTCTATGTAGGCTAGGCTGGCTGTCAACTCATAGATATCTGGATAGCCACCCCCCTTTTTATTTCATGCATATATTTGTGCTGATAAAGATGACTTTATCACATTGACTTGTAAGTGTGTGCAGTGTTTCCTGCTTGTGTTTTGATTTTGATTCGGGGTCTGTAACAGGCTGCAGTAAAACTGGGTGTGTAGCTGCCGATGGTCCTCCTCTCTCCAGCTCCTGAGCAAGCCTTAGAGTTACAGCACCCGCCACCTTCATAGTCGCTGATGCTGCTGAAGGTCTTGACTTTCCCAGGCCCTCTGCTGTGTTACCAGGGCTGCAGTAAACTTTGCTTTAGCTTTTTTGATCCATTGCTAGTAGAGGAGTGGCTGTCAGGCAGTGTTCTCAGCTATGCAGGGATGGGATGGGGTGGGGGAGGTGTAAGGGAGCCTGAACTACCCAGTAGGAAGAGTGTCGGTAAAAGGGGCTCGCAGGGAGAGTCTGGTGCTCAGCTCTTTCTTTCCTTGTTCAAGTCAAGAGGAGTTTCTGCACCCAAGGTGTCTCTGCCAGGCGTGCTGGAGGACACGCCCATCCGGCTGTTTGTGCTTCTGCTCTCACTGGCACGCCCTGCGAGACCGTCCAAGTGATTGGTCAGCTTCTTTGTCATTGTTGAGCAGGTGACGTATAAATAAGAGGTTTTGAGAATGCAAACAGAAGCTGGGTGTGGTAGCGCACGCCTTTAATCCCAGCACTCGGGAGGCAGAGGCAGGCGGTTTTCTGAGTTTGAGGCCAGCCTGGTCTACAGAGTGAGTTCTAGGACAGCCAAGGCTACACAGAGAAACCCTGTCTCGAAAAACCAAAGAGAGAGAGAGAGAGAGAGAGAGAGAGAGAGAGAGAGAGAGAGAGAGAGAGAGAGAGAATATGTAAACAGAAGTTAGAAGACCTTGGTGATTTTCATTTTGGAGTTGTGCTTGGATTTTGGTTTTAGATACATTTTAAAATTTCTCAGACATGGGCATTCTCTCTAGTGGGGTGTTTTCCTAGCATGTAGAAGACCCTGGTTCACGCCTCAGCACGCACATACACCCGTCTGGGTTTCTAATTATATACCCAAACCGCTGAGATGGTATTTGTTCATATTGGTCTATTAACTGTTAGATAGCCAAACTTTATTTCATGGCTGTTACTGGTGACAGACCCCGCTCCCCAGCCCCACAACCTTCCTGCTGTGTGTGTGTGTGTGTGTGTGTGTGTCTGTGTCTGTGTCTGTCTGTCTGTCTGTCCAGTGGTTCAGGAGCTTTGGAGGAGGCCAAGTGAGGAGACCCCGCAGGGCCGAATGACTTGTAGTAGTTATTCTAATTATATAACATGTAGTGAGCCCGCTTTGCCAGGAGTAGAATGGTGTATTTTTCAGGGCCTTCTGACCACTATGGAGTAGTATGGAAACACTGTAATTTTTACATTCGGTAAAATTATACCTGGTCTCAGGTGACCCTGCCCGAGCCCTTTTCTAATCTGTGTCTATGTGGAAGCCGCTCTGTGGACTTGTTTACCTCTAGTCCTGTTTATGCATTTACAACATTGGGAATTAAGACTGAGCAGTGGAGAACTTCTCATCCTGCCACTTTGTTTTGTCTTGAGACAAGGTCCCACGGTGTAGCTCTGGTTGCCCTAGAACTCACAGAGGTCTGTGCTCCACCGCGTGTGCCGAAGGACTTTCCATTCTCAGTAGGAGCAGTAAGCCTCAGTGCTTTGTAAACGTGAATATCGGCGTGAAAAATGCTTGTTTGGGAAACGCGGTGAAGAGTGCATCTTTAAACAGTAGTTTATCTGTTAATATACATACACAGTCCTAGTCATGTCCACCCTAACCTGAATCAGCAGGTCATTGCTCAGTGGCTAGGTGCTGACAGGTGCTGGGGTGAGAGAGAAGCTGGGGTCTGGAGGGCTTGCACAGCGTTGTCTCAGGCCAAGCAAGTTTATTACGCAGTCTAGCACTATATCTATGGTATATATGGTATATATGTATATATATATATATATACACACACACACACACACACATACACACTGTCTGCAAGGGGAAAATGGCCAAGGTCAGCAAAGACAACATAGGACATCTCAGACCCGGCTGCCTTGGGGCTGCTAGTCACAGCCAGCCTTACCTCCCCTGAGGCACTGGCTCCAGCCCTAGACCTGACTGGACAAGGACACAGAGGTCCAGGACACTAAAGGTCCCTTTGACCGGGACCTCTGAAAAGGTCTTGGGTTGGTCTGGCTCCCCAGTCCCCCGAACCCTACTCCCCCAACACTTGACCTTCCCATCTTTATCCTCTCCCTCCTCTCTTTTTAATAACATCCCATTGGGTCTCAGTGCTGCCCAAGTGTGCGGGTAAGTGGGGGTGGGGTGGGGCTGGCCACTGGTTGTCCTAGATAAGGTGTCAGCTGCCAAGAGTCAAAGCCAGAGGAAAGCCTCGATTAACTGCTCGGAGCAGATTGGCCTACGGGTGTACCTGAGGGGGCTTATCTTGATGATGAATTGATGCAGGGGGCGGAGCCTGTGGCCCGCATCATCCTTGGCTGTGATCCTGGACTGTATAAGAAAGCTAGCAAGCTGGGTGTGAACCCAAGCTAGCCAGCAAGCAGCCATGAAGTGTTTGTTGCTTGAGTCCCCGCCCTCCCTGCGCCCTCCCTGTGCATGGCTGTCTCAGTCAGGGTTACTATTGCTGTAAGGAAACACCGGGGCCTCGAGCAGAGCAGGAAGCACAGGCAGGAGCTGATGCAGAGGAGTGCCATGGAGGAGCGCTGCTTATGGCTTGCTCAGCCTGCCTTTTTATAGAATAGAAGCCCGCCACATCCTGAGCCGCACAGCCCCCTGTACTTGGCTTGCTCCTGCACTGCAGTGATGCATGTTTCCCACCCCAGCCCATGGAGTTGCCCCCCCCCCCATCGGTCACTAATTAGGAAAAAGTCCCGTCTGATGGAGACATTTTCTCAGTTGAGGCTCCCTCTTCTTTGATGACTCCAGCCTGTGTCAAGTTGATATAAACTAACCAGTAGACTGGGAGCTTGAAGTATAAGCCAAGTAAAGCTTCCTCCCTTATGTTGGTTTTGGTCAGAATGTTTTATCACACCAGAGATTAGACAGCGGGCAACCTGCCAATGGCTGTATCCCCAGGGTAAATGACCCCGACCCCTCCCTGCAGCCAGCAGCAGCCAGGAGGTCCTTACCCTTCTTCCACCCTGAAAGAAGAACTTTTTTAAACTGAACTTTGACTTGATCTGCACAGCTAACTGCCGCTGTGAGCACAGAAATCTTTTTCTCCCTTACATAGTTTTTGGTCAGAATGTTTTATCACACTAACAGAGATTAGTACAATGGGCAGCCTGCCGATGGCCGTACCCCAGGGTAAATGACCCCAGGAGTTTCCCTGGTAAGTGCCCAGTGGAGTCCAGGAAGAGGGCATTATATCTCTGGAGGTAGAGAGATGGTTGTGAACCACCGTGACCAGAGCCTGGGTCCCCTCCAAGAGCAGCCAGTGCTCTCAACCTCCACATGGCCTGTGGAGAACCCCATTCCATACTCCCACTGAAAAGAAGGAAGGAAGGAAGGAAGGAAGGAAGGAAGGAAGGAAGGAAGGAAGGAAGGAAGCGGGGGTAGGGAGAGTCGGCAACATCTTAACATTGATTAGAGACCATTGATGCTTGTTTGAAGGTGACCGACAGCAGTGCTCAGTCACTCTGCTGACTTACCTGTAAAGATGTCTTTATCATCATGGACGACAGCAGCAGTGGAGTGTGCTCTGGGAGTAGTTTGACTTTGCTGGTACCCTAGGAGGTCCCAGAACACTTAGGGGCTGTGATATACAGTCTTAGGACCTTTGATTGGTTCTGTTGTCATTTTCCCGAGCTTCCCTTCAGGCTCTTTGGATGTGTTAGCTTGTGCCTATAGTACTGTTACTCAGGAGGATGAGGCAGGAGGATGGGAGTTTGAGGCTAGCCTGGACTACATAGCAAACTTAAATAGCAAAAAAGAAAAAAAAAAATCTTACACATTTCTGATTTTTGTAGCATTTATTGAAGTATTGTTTAGCCAGGCGTGGTGGCATATACGGATAGTCTGAGGTGTAAGGATTGCAAGTGTGGGGCCAATCTAGGCCAAGTAGAGAGCCCTTCTCAAGGTGGAGGCAGTTAGTGGATTATCAATAAATAAAGTGAGTGATTTTAAGCAGGTTTGAATTTCATTCATTATGCTTTAACTTAAAATATAAAACCTCTGCAGTATATGTGTGGGTTCTGTACTCAAGCATAAACCGCACTGCAGTGACTCGTGTTTCCCACCCCAGCCCATGGAGTCGGTCGGTCGGCAGTGATGGGCACTTCTCCAGTCACCTCCACTCCTTACTCCCAGCTTCCATATCTCCATACACAGTAGACATTTAAAAGAAACGGTATTTTGCACCATACTATTTGAGGGGATGTATGTACATTTAGACAGTTTAACTAAAGAAGGCGCCATGAGTTTAAGTGTATCAGTAAGGCATTTCCCTAGAAGGGGAAGGCCAGGCTGGAGGGGTGGTTCAGTGGTTAGGAGCACATTCTGAGGGCCTGATTTGTGTTCCCAGCATCCACCTCAGTTGGCATACAACTGACTGTAACCGAGCTCCAGAGGAGTCTGACGCCCTAGCCTCTATGGGCACTGCACTCGTGTGGACGTGCCCTCCTTACACACACTTAAAATATNTGGGCACTGCACTCGTGTGGACGTGCCCTCCTTACACACACTTAAAATATGTGGGCACTGCACTTGTGTGGACGTGCCCTCCTTACACACGATTAAAATAAGCAAAACAAGTCTTAAAGAAGTCAGAAGGCCTTAGCACCAAACCGTACCTTTAAAAATAATTTCTATGGGTGTTTTGTCTGCATTTGTGTATCTGTGCACCATGTACTTGTAAATACCCAAGGACAGAAGAGGGTGTGGCTGGCATCCCTTGGATCCGGAGGTACAGATGGTTGTGAGCAACCCTGTGAGTACTGGGAATCAACTCTGGATCCTCTGTAAGAGCAGCCAGCTCTCCTAACTGTGGAGCCAGCTCTCTAGCCCCGCCCCCAATAAATCAAACGTTGATCGATGAGAGCTTATAATCTCAGCTGATGAATTACTGACATGCTATTTATTAGTGAATTGCTTTGCATATAAGTTTACGTATCTTTTTCTTTTTTCCTTGAGATAGGGTCTTCCTTTGTAGCTGAGACTCAGTTACTATATAATGTGGGCTAGTCACGCTTGAGTCGTCCCTCCTGTCTGTAAGAGACTCAGTTACTATATAATGTGGCTAGTCACGCTTGAGTCTTCCCTCCTGTCTGTAAGGCGTACAGCTAACTGCATAGCCTCTTGAGGATGTTCTGGGGGAGTCCTACCACCTCTGCTGTTGTACTGTCCCTTTAACGTTGCCATCTGGATACCTTCCAGCTGACATCCGTGCCCTTGGGATGGAGAGGTGTGGTAGTTAGAACTGCTAGGTGCTCTCACCAGTCAGTCCACGTTCAGTTCCCAGCACCCAAGCATCTACACGGTGTCTTGTAACCGTCTTAATGCCACTTCTGAGGCAGGCATACAAAGGTAAACACTCAGATACAGAAAATAAACAAGCAAACAAAGAATCTATGGCCTGAGAGTTAGCAGATTTGTAGACACGGCAGGGGAGCGTGTTTTAGGCTTTGTGGGCTAAATGGTCTTAACTCGACCACTGTGGCCCCGAATAGCCAGAAACTGTAACTAAATGCTTGTGACTGTACTCCTACAAAGCCTCATAGATACATGCAGGACCAGCTAGCCGGTTCCTGGCCCCGTATGTGGGTTTCTTAGTCCCCCTTTGTGTCCCACTGGGAACAGGCCCACGGTGGCAGTTTCCACTGGGACTTCCTTTGTGCGGTTTGTTAGTTAAGGTGCAGTTTATAAGACTCAGATCATGTGATGCAATTCAGAAAAATAACCAGCCCTTGTTTTTTAATTCTTGTTTTACTCATTTTCTTTCCAGGACATCTTATTTCCGTACATCAGAGAAAATGTGAAGGAGTATCTGCAGACACACTGGGGGGAGGAGGAGTGTCAGCAGGACGTCAGCCTGCTCAGGAAACAGGTAAGGACCCCCCCCCCCCCATCCCGCAGCATCCTGTGGCCTCTGAGAACCGGCAGTGCCTGGGGACTTAGCGGGCTCTGAGCATGGTGTAAGTCATGCCCTGTGTCCAGGTAGGAGCTGCAGCGGCTTGCCTGCCTAGGAATTCACAGCGTGTAATAAGACAAGCAAGCCAGAGCTACCTGTGTCAGCAGAATTGCTTCTTTCAGCGACTGTTCCAGTCGCATAGAAGCCTTGTGTATTTGTGAAATGAAGCCTTTCTTGGTGGAAGACAGAAGGCTTTGTGCAGTGTCAGCCCATGTCATTATTGTCACCAACTGTCAGCAGCTTGTCGATTTCTACTCTCCTACCTCAGGGCAGGAGACTCCCCCAGTACAGTGTCCCTCACATCCAGGCACCCTACCAGACTCCTCAACCACTTACTGTCTTCAGCCTGCTCTCTGCTGCTTCCTAGTCAGCCCGTATCATTCTCTTCTCACACACGGCGCGCTGCAGCCGGGCCTCAGGGCAGAGACCTTCCACGCTGCAGCCGGGCCTCAGGGTAGAGACCTTCCATGCTGTGCAGCAGGTCCTCAGGGCAGAGACCTACCACGCTGTGCAGCAGATCCTCAGGGCAGAGACCTTCCACGCTGCAGCCGGTCCTCAGGACAGAGAGACCTTCCATGCTGCACAGCCTGTCCTCGCACAGCCGGTCCTCAGGGCAGAGACCTTCCACACTGTGCAGTCGATCCTCAGGGCAGAGACCTTCCACCGCTGCGCACAGCCCTCACCAGCAGCCTCCCTACTCGATGTGTAGAAGGCTGTTCATGGGTCTTCTATTTATTGTGCAAGGTTAGGATTAGAAATAACTGGAACATCCTTTGAGTCATGCAGTATTTTCCTACGGATCTTGAGGGTATCTTTTTTATTGTCTCAACAAGTGTTCTGTACATACATATTCTCTTATATTTAGATAATGCATTGCATTGTTGTAAAATCCTTGTAAACGAATTGTGTGTGTGTATGTCTGTCTATGTGTGTGTACCTACAGAAGCCAGAGGAGGTACCAGATAACCCTGGAGCTGGAATCACAGGCACTTGACTCTGACATGGAGTCTACTGGGGACTAAACTTGGGTTTACTTATTTATTTATTTAAAATCATTCAGTACAGTATTTATCTGTGAAGCCCTGGCTGTCCTGGAGCTTGTTCTGTAAACCAGGCTAGTCTTAAACTCAGAGACTGGCTGCCTCTGCTTCCCAAGTATTGGGACTAAAGGTGTGCACCAGTATGCCTGGCTTCCACTTGGGTCTTCTACAATGGCTCCTGATGGTCCTCTGCCAGAGCAGCATGTGCCCTAACCACTGAGTATCTCTCCAGCACTGTGGCCGAGAGAGGCGGAAGTGAGCCAGCACTGTCATGTTCTGGGTTTCTCTCCGTTAGCCATAAACTAATAATCCTTGTCCTGTTCCCTCTCCAGTTAAAGCACTGAGAACATGATCAGTTTTAGTCAGTCCTATTTGTGTATGCTGTCAACTGACTCAACACACCAGGACTTAAAATTGTTGTTCGCCTTTTCTTCTCACACAGCATGCCTTTGGGTTGGCAGCAAAGGCCACAAAGTAGTATTCTAGGATGACATATATGTTTTAAAAATGTTTGGAGAGAGAGGCAGGCAGGCCGGCCGGCCATGGAACGCTTGTGAAAGGTTAGAGCCCAGTTTGAGAGTCACTTCTCTCCTTTTAGTCACATAGGTCTCAGAGATTGAACTCAGGTCATCAGGCTTGATGGCAAGCACTTTGTTACCTAATGAACTATTTTGCCCAGTCATTCCTTTAAAATTAATTTTTAGCAGTTCTCAGGATAACTGATTGCTGGAGAAAATTGCCCTGCCTGGTTTCTGCTGTATCTTTTTAAAAAAACACACATGTGTGCATGGTGCATGTGTGTGAGAAAGTGTATGCATAGGGTGCTTTTTAAACGTGCACATGAATAAACTTGATTTGTCTCTGATCTGAAGGCTGAGGAAGATGCACATCTGGATGGGGCTGTTCCGATACCTGCGGCATCTGGCAGCAATCTGCAGCAGATGATCCAGGCCGTGGTGGACAACGTGTACTGGCAGATGTCCCATGACCGCAAGACCACAGCGCTCAAACAGCTGCAAGGCCACATGTGGAAGGCGGCTTTCATGACTGGCCGCATGAAGGCAGAGTATGCGCTCACGATAAGGCAGTTCAAAGCCCAGTGCAAGCTCGCATCCCTCTCTCCCCTCTGTTAGGTGCAGTCAGCAAAAGGTGATGAAGTTGGCAGGCACGGTAGCATGCACATTGAATTCGTGCCTTTAGAAGGCAGAGGCAGGCAGATCTCTGAGTTCCAGGCAAGGGAAGGTTACATAAAGAGGCCCTGTCTCAAGAGAGGGAGGGTCAGATCAGTATTGCCTTTTGTGTAGCAAGTGAGTTGTTTTGTTTCCAGAAGTGTTTCATTCAGCATAGTACCTCTGCATGTGGGGCTTTGGAGGCAGGGGGAAGACATTTAGTTCTATTTTAAAACAGTTTCCTAAAAAGTGGCAACTTGAGCCTGGTGTGGTGGTGTACATCTGTGATGTTGGGAGGTGGGCTTCCCTGAGCCTTACGTGGCACGCCAGTGACCCTGGGTCCCAGTGACATCACTGTTGCCCTGCCTCTCACAACTATCGTGCCTTTTGCAGACAGAAGTGAGACTGCTGGAGAGATGGCCCAGCAGTTATGTACACCACATACATGCTGGTACCCACGGAGGTCCAAAGAGGGCATTGGATTTCTTAGGACTAGAGTTAAAGGCAGTTGTGAGGTGCTGTGTGGGTACTGGGAGCAGACCCAGGTCCTCCGCAAGAACATGCAAGTGCTCTTAACTCTGGTCCCTCTTTCTGTCCACCACTCACTTCCTTATTTCATTCCTTCGTACTTTTTTTTTTTTTTTTTTTTT
>NC_034602.1:88470246-88508910 GCF_900095145.1 Mus pahari
ACACACACACACACACACACACACACACACACACACACACACACACAGTGTAGGTTCCAAGCTATGTGTCCCAGAGCGTCTGTTATTCCAGCACTCGGGTTAGAGTAATAGTGTCACACTGTCCAGGCTGGCCTGCCTGCACAAACATCAAAATATGAAAAGCAGGGTTTCATTTGCTAGGAAGTTTGTGTTGTCAGTGGAGCTGTAGAATACATTGAAATATCCACCCTAAGTAATTCTGTTGAGGCTAGTACTAAAGCCATATTATATTTTTATGTGTGTGTGTGTGTGTATATATACACACACACACACACACACAAGCATATACACACATATATTGTATACGTTATAAGTAATAAATATGTATTATATTTAATATATGTTTTGCTCTGTATAAAATGATACAAGTGTGTGTGAACACGCTGACTGACACATTAGAAAGTGGATGGACTGCTTTTCTAATACAAACCATCAACTCAGAACTCCTCCCCTTCCCAGAAGGGCTGACTAAACAGAATTAGTTTGGCTGTTAACTTTCTTGAGGGGAGTTAGAGCCCCTCAAGTGCTTTGTCACCTAGCTGTGCCTCCATCTCTCAATTAGTATTTTCTGGACCCATGTTGGATATTCAGAAAACATTTTGATTTTGGATAGTGCCATATTCTATATAGTTTTATATATAAAAGAATATACATAATCTTTGGTTTTTCGAGACAGGGTTTCTCTGTATAGCCCTGGCTGTCCTGGAACTCACTTGGTAGACCAGGCTGGCCTCGAACTCAGCTTCTGTAAAGCATTCCATTAGATATATTTTCAGTAAATATTTGTAAAATGCAGTCACTGTAATCTGCATGCATTTCAGAGGAAGGCCTGCAGGGTGAAGAAAGCGGTTCATTACAGGTAGATTGTACTGACCAGTCCTTTCCGTTCCCTGGTTCAGCTCATCGACGGTCACTTTGACACCAAGATTGGACACAAAGTGGAGAGTGAGAGTTACCGGAAGATTGCGGATAGCATCGGCTGCTCAACCAACAACATCCTGTTTCTCACGGATGTCACTGTAGGTGGGTAGCCGCTCGTTGGCCTGGTGGTGTTGCCATTGTGATGCAGCACCTGAGTGCTTGAAGGGAGGAGGCAAGGTTTGTACTGTTGAGAGGATGTAGCCATCGTGGTGGGGAGAGGTGTGGGCCCTGAAGTGGGTGGTGGGGAGAGGTGTGGGCCCTGAAGTGGGAGGTGGGGAGAGGTGTGGACCCTAAAGTGGCTTCCCCTCTGCCGTAGCCACAGCTCAGGAAGCAGGTCTGGGTTAGAACCCTCTATTGGCCTGCACCTGCCAGGGAGGCCCTTTCCCAACCTCCCCAACGCCTGACGGAGACCAATGATCAACTGCCTCAGCCTGTTCAGGGGCAGTTCAGAATACACCAATACACCGTAGCAGCGCTCTCTCTCTCTTTTTTTTCCCAATTTTTTATTAGATATTTTCTTTATTTACATTTAAAATGCTATCCTGAAAGTCCCCTATACCCTCTCCCCACTCTGCTCCCCTACCCACCCACTCCTGCTTCTTGGCCCTGGCATTCCCCTGTACTGGGGCTTATAAAGTTTGCAAGACCAAGGGGCCTCTCTTCCCAATGATGGCCGACTAGGCCATCTTCTGTAGCAGCTCTCTTATGTGTGGTGTCCTAACATGGCATAATTGGATGTCTGGGTCACCTTCCAAGGGAACATCATGGAAGGGTTCAGGGCGGTAGCTCAGTAGGTAAGAGTGCTTGCTCTGCAACCGTGAGGCCCTGAGTTCAGATCTCCAGCACCCACATAGCATTGTGTTCCAGGAGCTTGCTGGCCGCCAGTCTAACCGGGTGAGACGTTCTAGTTCAATGAGAGACTCTCAAGAAAGTGAGGCCAAGATCGTAAAAATGATTGTATGCATACATGAACCTGTCACAGTGTTACCTGCTACTAAAGAGCAGGGTATGTTTGCAGTCCTTGGTAGCTTGGTGGGAATCTGTAATCTGGGCAGATAGCAGCATTCATAGTGGCTCCTCAGTTACCCTGAGGAAGTTTGGAACAGCAGACTTAGTGAGGACCAAGCCCTCTCCTGTGTGTCTGCCTGAGCTGGAATTCTGTAAACTTCCACATCCTGGAAGTTTTTCTTTTCTTTTGTTAAAACTTTAAACAAACAAAAAAAAGATTTATTTATTTATTTTATGCTTATGAATACACTGTTGCTGTCTTCAGACACACTAGAAGAGGGCATTGGATCCCATTACAGATGGTTGTGAGCCACCATGTGGTTGCTGGAAATTGAATTCAGAACCTCTGGAAGAGCAGTCAGTGCTCTTAACCGCTGAGCCATCTCTCCAGCCGCTGGAAGTTTTCTTTTACCACCTGAATGCAATGGAGGAGAAGCAGATACACAAAGCAAGCCAAGGCTTATTTAATTCTTTAGGATGTACTTATCTTTATTTTGTATTCATGGATGATTGGCACACCGTATTTGTCTGTGGAAGTGGGATGAGCTTATTGGGTCCCCTGGACCTGGAGTTTCAGATGGTTGTGAATCAACACGTGGGTGCTGGGAATTGAACCCAGGTCCCCTGCAAAAGCAACCAGTGCTCTTAACTACAGAGCCATTCCTCCAGCCCGAGGCTTATTTTATATCATGGAGTCAGACCTCAGGAAGTGAATAGCCGGGACCCCAACGCTCTGCACTGGAACATTCGCTGGGTGTACTTCTCTGTGGACTCCTCCTGAGTTGAAGCTGCACTCTGTGTTGAGGGGCTTGGGGGAACAGAACAAGGAGACTCCCTTCCAGTCACTGTAAGCTCAGGGTGTGCAGCACAGCGGTTCTGTGAACAGTGGTAATTTGCTGACCTTTTTCTGGGTTGTCCTGGTAAGTTTAGCTGGTTTAGCTTGAATTTGTTGTGGTTGCTTCTAATTTCAATAGCACTTTCCATGGTTGATTGCCCTGTAGACAGAATTAAAGGTCTGCTCTGTGGCTATACCCCCCGGCAGCCGTCTCGCAGTTAAATTTATCTTGTGATCCCAGGCCCTTATGTCTTTCTCTGGCTTTGGTTCTATTCATGATTGTAACTCTCAGGGCTGTGAAGGCAGCTCCGTCCGAAATGCTTGTTCCCCAGAACCTTTGAAAAGTGCTCAGTGTAGCCAGCGTGCATAACCCTGATGCTCAGGAGGAAGAGGCGGGCAGATCCCCAGGCCTTCCAGACCAGTGACAGACCCGTGTCAGAAGGAAAAGGTCATCGGTGTCTGAGGACTGACACTGGGTTGTCCTCTCATCTCCATACATGCACAGCACATGCATCCACACATGTGTGCACATACTAATTTGAACTCTTGTTCATTTGTACATTGAGCTGCTTGTACACAAGCGAATAGAAGATGATGTGTGTGTGTGAGGTGGGGATGGTTGTCCGTTTGTCCATGTGGGTTTGGGTAAGTGAGCTCTTGCCGTCAGCGCTGGTGGCAAGTGCCCTTTCTTGCTGAGCTGTCTCCTGCCCACAACTCCTCAGGCCTGCTTAGGCCTTCTTCATGGTTTTGTCTTTAGGTACGTTTAACCTGCGTACACCTGCAGTTCCAAGTCTTTCTTGTTTAATTTAAGCTGTTCTCTAGGGTTGAAGTTGTACAGATTAATATCTAACTTGAGTAGAAGCAGATGCGTACAGTGAAGGAAACAGTAGATAGTCCCGGCTCTGGTTTTGTTTGTTGTTTTGAGACAGGGTTTCCCTGTGTGGTTCTGACCATTCTGGCATTTGCTTCTGCCTCCCGGATGCTGGGGTTAAAGGCATGGACTACAAACCATGCCTGGCTATAGTCACAATGTTAAAGACTAGGATAAGTTAGCCTTAAATGAAATCAGCTGTATTTAGATGTCCTCTAAGGATTGCTCGTGGGTGCATGCATGAGATCGTGTGCGCGCGCGTGCGCATAGACACACACACACACACACACACACACACACACACCCGCTATCAGCACCCACCCGTTCAGTCAGGAGGGCAAGAACGTGGATGATCTGTAGCTGAAGCAGGAAGGTAGAGGCGGCTTGCTTTACTCTTCTGCTGTCTCTGGTCCTGTGAGGTTTTCTGTACCACGTACCTGTGTGGTTCTGCAGGCAGAACCACACATTTGGCGTCCAACGTGGACTGCACACGTACCCACCTATCTCTACCAAGACAGGGCATAAAACCAAGCTGATATTCCAAATGATGCTAAAGTATGGAAGAGGGAAATGAAAGACTTCTTGGAATTGTAGCATGTAGTGTGGCAGAGCACACTTGAAGAATTTAGTGCCTAGGTCAAGAGTTGGCAAGCCTTTTCTCTAAGACCGGGTAGTGAATATGCACCTTTCAGTTCCCAGAGTCTCTGTCAGCTCCTTGGCCCTGTCTTTATAGTGCAGTAATGGTCACAAAGATTATGCAAATGAACAGGTGCAGCAGCGTGCCAGTACAACTTCACAGAAGTGGCGTGCTGTGATTTGCCAGCTTTTGTTTTAGAGCACCGGGCATTGTGTCAGGCCAGCAGCTGGAAGTTTTAGGCCAGCTGCTGGCTTAGCTCTGGTTCAGTGTCTAGAGATGGGGGGCGGGGGGAGGGTAAGGAGGACGCTCCTGCGAGCTGTGAAGGAGAGTGGGGTAGGCATGAAGGCAGGGGCTACTTTGTCCCCAGTTTTGTCAAGTCGTTCCTAGCACATAGTACCTGCATTTAAAGGTGATACTAGCTGTGGTTTTCACATAAAAGTCAAATGGAGAGAGGACTGTCATCCAGGGTACATGAGAGGCCTACCTAATCTCATCTGACTGCTCTTGTCTTCACCCAGCACCTTCCCAGTCGCTGATCTTCAGGTCCCACAGCCCAGGGAGGGGATGAACAGTCATAAAGCGCCTTGTTAGGGCAGCTAAGTATGGGCTGTCAGGAGCACACAGGCTCTGTAATGCAGGGTGGGGCTGCAGGTTTTGAGTGGAATCTTGAAGAGTAGGAAATTGTGGAGTCTAGGCAGGGGCATGGCATGTTGGGGCCTGAGATGGCGAGAGCATATACTTTACCTGCATTAGATCATAGGACTCCTTCGCCCTGATCTACTTAATAATTGGTGTTCAACCCCACAGTCTGCCCTTTGAGAAACAGCTCAGCTCTTTGGGGTGACTTGAAAGAATGGACAAAGGGCGTGGGCCAGAGCAGCCTGTGTGGCATTCATCAGTGGTTCTAATTAAAGCACAGAATAGGACGGGCTGTTTTCTGCCACCTACAATTAGGTGCTCCTTAGCATAGAATTCGTATAGGTAAAGACTTAGACTTCTTCCTCACCGGGCCGCCTTTTAGCTCACGCCCAGCTCTCTCCTGGTGACTTGCTCTTGCCTCAGACTGTCACCTTGGGCGGCAGGCCCTGGGGTCTCACCTGTACTCTGATTTCGCAGAGGCCAGTGCTGCTGAGGAGGCGGATGTGCACGTGGCTGTGGTGGTGCGGCCTGGCAATGCGGGGCTGACCGACGACGAGAAGACATACTACAACCTCATCACGTCCTTCAGCGAGCTCTACCTGCCGTCCACCTAGAGCCAGGTCTGAAGAACAGTCGCCATCCCCTAGTGTCTAGCTTTATTCTAACTGTAAAAGTAACATACTTATGTGTGCACACAGACATGTGCAAGGGTATATAGGTGGACCTGTGCTCAGATTCGTTTCCGTGGGCACATACTGTGAGAAAAGTTGTCGGTTCCATGAGGACCAAATTCATGTAAAGACACTTTATGTGTAGACTGTAAATCTAAGTCTTACCAAGCCCGGAGTGTATTTGAAACTGCAAAATACAAATCAAATTTGTGATGTTTATCAAATTGTTTACCAAGTGGAAAGCTAGTTCTGAGAAATTATTATCCAGAGCCTGTGATATTTTAAAGTCTAGATGTGCTTCAAAGACGAGGATCCCACCGTCCCTGTCCCGAGAGGGCACGTCCCACCACTGCACCGGGACTCACGGCCCAGTGTCCACAAGACTGAGGCACTGTTCCGCTCAGAGAACAAATCTGGGGCAGGTGGTCTGGTCAGTCAGGATGGAACAGTGCTACAAGCTCCAGCCTGCCTCTGAGCAGTGCTCTGAACAGCTGAGGCCATGGCGGGCTCCACTAACCCCTGGTGTTAGCGTGTTTTATAGCTGCCTTTCTGTGTCTTACACAGTTTGAGAGTATATGTTAATGACTATTTTTTTTAAAAAATGTTTTATTGAAACCAGTGTAACACCACAAAGAGCTCTAATGTGTAACACTTCCTCTGAAATGGATATAAAGATGTAAATTTTATAACAGCATTGTTTATCCTGATGCATTCTGACGTGTCAGTTTCGTGTAATTAATAAAGGCATTTTCTTCTCAGTTTCATACAGACGTGTGGGTTGTACCTCACTCTGTCAGAGACAGGGAGGAAAGCGAGGCTGAGGCCACGAGGAGACTGAACTTCTTTAGATTTTGCATTGGGTGTGTGTGAGGCGTGTCTGTTTTTAACAATATAAGTGAACATCACTGCGTCACTTCAATTTGGATTCGAATGTTGTTTCTACTTAATTCAGACAGCATTCAATGTATGAGGAAAGTTTCTTGGAATTTTGATAACCATGGTTTTTGCCCCCTCATTTTAATTGGTGTGTGTGTGTGTCTCAATCTCTCTCTCTCTCTCTCTCTCTCTCTCTCACACACACACACACACACACACACACACACACACACACACGGAGGGAGGAAGGGAGGGGACAGGCGGGACAGTTTGGGACAGTTTGTGATGGTTGGTTCTCTTCCCTTCCATCTGGGGCAGGGGTCAGGCGCAGGCCGTGGGTCTTGCTAGTGGCAGGGATCTTTATCCACTGAGCCCTCTCGTTTGTGTTTTGTTTGGTTTTTCTGAGACAGGGTTTCTCTGTGTAGCCCTGGCTGTCCTGGAACTTGTTCTGTAGACCAGGCTGGCCTTGAATTTAGGGATCCACTGCCTCTGCCTCCTGAGTTCTGGGATTAAAGGTGTGGGTCACCACTGCCATCTCAGTTTTAAAAAGGCTATATTAAAAAATACTTAAAGGAAATAGTTATTTTTGTAATTAAGAAAATGGTATATGAATCATTTTGAGGGATGCATTGGATAAGAGGTAAAGTCTTGGAAATAGGAGGAAGGGGACAGGAAAAAATGTTACATTGATTCAGGTTTTGTCACTAGGAAATAGAATAAATTCATGTTAAGTCATAGAAATGGGAATAATTTGTAATGTGAAATCACATCCTAACAAAAGGATTCACTTCGTGCGTACATATATATTTGTAGACAAGTTCATGGGCAGATGGCAGACAGATTATCCTTTAATAACAGTAATTAGAAAAGTAAGGACTCGAGAGACAGCCTGGTGTGGTGGCATGTCCCTGTGATCCCAGCCCTGGAGGAGAGCCTTTAGTTGTGGCAGAGGTAGGAACTCTGTTCCAGGCCAGCTTGCCTACAGGAGGAGTTCCAGGACAACCAAGGCTGCAGAGTCTCAAACAAAAACCAGCCAACCACCACCACCACCACCACCAAATCGAAATTGAAAACAAAAAACAAAACCAAAAACAACTGAAAGCATCTTGAAGGGGCCGGAGATGGCTCAGTGGTTAGGAGCACTGCCTGCCCTTGCAGAGGACCAGGGTTTGATTCCTTGCGCTTACATGGTGGTGGCTCACAACCATCTAATTCCGATCCCAGGACATCTGACGCCTCTCCCTGCACCAGGCTCTCGTGTGGTCCACAGACATACGTGCAGTCAGAACACTCACGTGTATGATATAGCCGGGGACAAGGGACTCCTTGTCAAGCTAGATTTTGGTGGTTTTCCCTCAGTAGCACTGACTTCCAGGTTACCGTAGTTTTAGGGAGAGAAACCTCAGAAGCTGGCTCTCTAATCAGCAATTAAGGAGCAGAGAAGGCTGGCTTTGGTGGCTGAGAGTCACTGAGGTTTCCAGGGTTGACAGCAGGGCCCTAAATGCCTGTGTGGGTGCAGGACCTGCTCTGCCCAGCAGGTGGTGCTGTCTCCCCACAGCCCTGTTGAAAGGCTTCAGATGGGAACAGGGAGAGATGGGGACATGACTGAACAGCTAGCTCATTTATCTTTAAAAGCCAGTAACAGGCTCTTGCAAGAGCAGAGGAGTTAGACAAAGTTTTGGCAGTAATACCAACCACAGCCCACCCTCGAATCCCCTTTCCCCTCTTGTGTCTAACACATTTTAAAAACCACATTCTTTCTGGGTAGACAAGTTCTAGCAGCAGTGTTTTCAGGATTTTTAAAAATTTTTTACTCCTATAAAAAATAATTAAATATAATATGTCCCATAACAATTTGCTATACTACCACCTGTGCCTTGATGTCAAAATTATACTATCTTCAGTAATATTCAGCAATAATTTGCAGAGCCGGGCCTGACGACTTACAGTCCCTGGTAGGGGGCAGCCTAGTTTACATAGGGAGTTCCAGGCTAGTGGCCAAGGCCATGAACTCTGTCTCAAAACAAAACAAAACAAAACAAAACAAAACCCCCGCAGTTGTTGCTAATAGAGTAATGAGTAAAATCTGGCCTTGAGTTTCACTCAGGTTTAGTCTGCCAAGACTAAACATCAAGTCCTGGGCTTGATGTGAGGGCACATTGTCCCTACAGTCAGAACACACATATTCTAGAGATGTCAGGAAACGAAACAAAGACAACACAAAATAAGGTATGGGAGGGCGGGCAGGGCTTGTAATCTAACCATGAGAGACTAGATAGAGATGGAGGAGAGAATACTGTGCGGATGAAATGTAGAGGTTTAGACGGAACCGTGGGGATTAGAGAATTGGGAGCGCAGTGGCTGAATACAGTTAGAGAGGTATACAGAAGGGGCCTGGTCATTAGGCTGTTGGAACCTAGTGAAATACTTAGACTGTACTCTAGATGTGGTCGGAAGCTACTGGGGAATTCTGAGCAGGAGACCTGGGTGACTTAAGTTGTGTTTGATGGAGAATGGGTTGCTGTAGGAAGACCTATGAGAGGAGAGTTGGAAGCAGAGAACACTTGGGTGTTATTTTAAAAAAGGTTTAGTACTGTGTGTGTGTGTTTGTGTTTGTGCGTGAGCACATGTGCCATCATGTGCTTGTGGGTGGAGGCCAGAAGATGGCATCGGATGTGAAACTGGAGTTACGGGGAGTTGTGAGCCATCTGAGGTAGATGCTGGGAACTACACTTAGGTGTTCTGCAAGGGCGGCAAGTGCTCTTTGCTGCTGCTCCAGCTCTTAAGGTCCCACTCAGGTACCTTGACCACAAAGGGATAAGGCGTTTTTACATAAACCAATGGAAGGCTTCCAGGAGGGATGGTTAGGGGAACCACCCCAGGACGCCCCACAGTGGTGAGTTCAGGAACTGCCACGGTTGTCACAAGTAACGGCTAACCCATGAAGCTGGCCAGGAAGTGGGGTACAAGCCCGCTGGTTACAACCTCTCCAAACACTTTAGCGACCTTGTAGTGAGATTGTTTTCTTCGTAAGCCCATCACATCTCTTTGAGTAACTCAGTTCCAGAACCTCCTGTAGGTATGCCTGGGAAATGTTCTTAATTTTCCAACTCTGCTAATTGCTCTGTCTGCCGGATCCTGTACCAGACACTATTGTAGGGAAGGGCTAGCCGTGGCTGGTTTGGTGTGCTAACACTGGAAATGGACATGGATGTTTTAGAGGTGTTGATAACCACATTTGATTGACGGGATTGGAAAGGGAAACTCCTACGGTTTTTGCCTTGAGTAACTGGATGCCTGTTGCTATGGAGACAGTGACTTGATGTGTAAAGTAGAAAGCTGACGTAGACTGGGAGACAGAAGAAGTAACCACACCAGTGAGTACGAGCCCAGAGCCTGAAGCTCTGGGCCTGACCGCAGAGCAGGCTGAGGTTGAGAGCTGATTGGCATAGAAATGCTGTTAAATCGTGGAGTTTTGGTTAGGGGAAGAATTAGACCTGAAGTTTCAACTTTTGAGATTAAGTCTCAGAAGGAAGCAAGCCGAGCAGACGACGGAGAGACTATGATGAGCCCTGACAGTAGTGCAAGCGAGGGTCTCACTCCATTTTAATCCCCCCACCTCTCTATGAGGTGTTATTAGGTATTAGGCTTTCCGTGTGTCTGGGAGAGGTGGGGGAAGGGATCGTATAAAAACCCCTATCTGCCAAGAAAACACCAGGACGTCTCAAAGCCCAAATTCATCAAAGACCGGACATATTTTTCTGATCTTCCTAACAAGCTTTTAGACCCAAGTCTATTGTTTGTCCAACTATTACCCATCATTCCATTCAGCTGTGCTTCATACGTTTGTCTTTAACTGTTTCAGCAAACTGGCCTGGGTAGCTGCTGGAATTGACAGAGTCCCAAGCTCGGGAAGGTACGGTCAGTCCCTTGGAGCCGTTACGGGCATCGTCCGACGGTTGCTGTGGAGGCTCACCAGGACTGTTCCTTGAAATTCATGTGTTCAAGTCCCAACGGGGTAGGCATTCAGGAGGTAGTTGGATGAAATGAAATGTTGTAGCACCCATCGAGACCCTAGTACCCTGGAGGCTGGGCCTGGAGCGTCTGAACGTGAGTTCCATATTAGCAGGGCTGCATGGTAAGATTCTGTCTCAGTAAATGAAGTAAGTAAATAAGTTTCAGAAGGATAAGGCCCTGTTTCCAGTAGGGTCGGTGCCTTCATTAGGGAAGAGAAGACACGAGAGAGCTTGGTTTCACCAGTTTTTTTAGTCCCACGACTGTCTCATCGCTCTCCCTCTCCTCCCTGACTACATCGTGAGGACACAGTGAAAGGTAGCAAGCACCTGAAAGTCAGGGAAAGCGGTCACTGTCTTAGTCAGGGTCTCGATTCCTGCACAAACATCAGGACCAAGGAACAAGTTGGGGAGGAAAGGGTTTATTCAGCTTACACTTCCACATTGCTATTGATCACCAAGGAAGTCAGGACTGGAACTCAAGCAGGTCAGAAAGCAGGAGCTGATGCAGAGGCCATGGAGGGATGTTACTTACTGGCTTGCTTCCCCTGGCTTGCTCAGCCTGCTCTCTTATAGAACCAAGACTACCAGCCCAGAGATGGCACCACCCACAAGGGGCCTCTCCCCCTTGATCACTAATTGAGAAAATGCCTTACAGCTGGATCTCATGGAGGCATTTCCCCAACTGAAGCTCCTTTCTCTGTGATAACTCCAGCCTGTGTCAAGTTGACACAAAACTAGCCAGTGCAGTCACCCAAAGCTTGAACCCTGAGCCAATTCTCCTGCCTCAGCGCTCTCATTGTATCTCTTTGAGAGCTCCCTAGTCAAGTGCCCAAGTTTGCACATTTGCTCCTGGGAAGCCGCTACCTCCATGCTGTGTGGGAACCCAGATTCACACCACCTACAGAGGAACCCAGGCTGCAAGCAGCCAGCCAGCCACTGCTTCCAGCCTCAGGCCTTCTAGTCAGCGAGCGAGCTGAGACCCCGGGTACCACAGAGCAGTGTCCCGGCAGTTGGCACAGAGTCTGGGAGCCAGACACTGGTTTTCTGCTGTTGCATCTTAGGTGTGACCGGGTATCCAGCAGTCACCGTAACTAGGACATCGACTAAGTCATCAAGTGAGTCAGTGTTACCGAGCAGGGCACGCCTTCTCCTCCCCAGCAAGGGCTTGTGCCACAGTGTGCAGTTAGGAATGTCAAGATGACCCATTCTCTTCCCCAATGGTGGTATCACTTTTCTTCGGTGTCTTAGGGTTTTACTGCTGTGAACAGACATATGACCAAGGTAACTCTTATAAAGACAGCATTTTGTTTGTTTGTTTGTTTGTTTTTGTTTTGTTTTGTTTTTTTGTTTTTCGAGACAGGGTTTCTCTGTGTAGCCCCGGCTGTCCTGGAACTCACTTTGTAGACCAGGCTGGCCTCGAACTCAGAAATTGGCCTGCCTCTGCCTCCCAAGTGCTGGGATTCAAGGCATGCGCCACCATCACCCGGCTCAACATTTAATTGAGACTGGCTTACGGGTTCAGAGGTTCAGTCAGTTGTCAAGGTGGGAGCATGGTAGTGTCCAGGCAGGCATGGTGCAGGAAGAGCTGAGAGTTCTACATCTTCGTCTGAAGGCTGCTAGGAGAAGGTAGACTGGCTTCCAGGCAGCTAGGACAAGAGCCTTAAAGCCCACACTCACAATGACACACTTACTTCAACAAGGCCACATCTCCAAATAAAGCCATTCCCTGGGCCAAGCGTATTCAAACCATCACATCTGGGGGTGATGCCAACTTCAGGAGTCCCTGACTTCCTCTCTTCACTCTCACACAGTCGGACACAGCCACTGGCTTTTTTTTTTTCACCATCTCCTGTTCTTTCCATTCCTAAGAACCTTTGCTGGAAGTCATTCAGTTACCTACATCATAAATACGATGCCCTACAGAAAGACCACAGGTAGCGGGGCATTCAGGTTTGCATTAGTCAAAGGGCAGAGCTTACAAAAATCTCAGAAATCTGGACAGGGTCTGGACATGCCTATACCCCCAGCACTCACGAGGAGGAGGCTATCCTGGGCTACTCAAGATCCAGTCTAAAAATCAGACAACCTTGGGGCAAGGAATGACATTTGTGGATAGGAAGTGTACTGTATTTGGAGAAAGCGGCTATGAGGGTGATGGGAAAGTTGACTCATTGGCTGGCAGGCGGCACACTCACTGGCCACACTGAATCCTCTTTATCTGTTTAGTCAAAGCTCTTTAACAGCTCCTTCCTTGCTCTAACTACAAAGTTCACTCGGGCTTACGAGAGTTCAAAGGCTTTTGATGTTAGAATTCTAATACTGACCGGGAGGTGAGCTCCCTCGTGTGGCTTCCTACGGAAATTCTGATGAAATAATATTTCATTTTCCCTGTATATATGTAGAGACTGCATTTGAGCAGTTAAACAAAAAATTGAGAATGTCCTAAAGAGTCAAGTTTGCTTCTTAATTTAAAACATGAAGAGCATTCAGCTTTCCTCAGCCAGGACCCAGCTGTCCTCAGTGGGCAGGTAGCCACACGGGAGCACGCAGCCACACGGACCCACATAGCACACAGTCACATGGAGTCGCAAGGACCCACACGGGAGCACGCTGCCACATGGGAGCACACAGCCACATGGGAGCACACTTAGATCCCCTGTAGCGCTTGGAACATGGCCTGTGCTGGTAGCTACAGATATTATAGAACACAAGCCTTTTAAAAAATAACACTACCTGTTCCTCAAGACCCAGAAAGGTTCTGGCTAGGATGGGCAGGGGGGCTGTTGTGGCCCCGAAAGCTGACTACAATGACGCTGCTTTAATGTGCTTTGAGTATGAAGCTGTTTGGTGCAGACACAAGTTCCAAGAGGAAAACCAGAGGAGAGGGTAGGGGTGGGTGTGAGCTATGGGCATCCACTTGTCTTAGGTCAGTGTATGTGGGTGTGTGTGTGTATGTGTTATGTACAGATCACACACATGGAACATGGAAGACCAACACAGGCATCAGTTCTTGTCTTCCATCTTGCTCGAAATGAACTCTCACTGTTGCCTGGTGCTTATGCCAGGCCAGCGGGCCGTAGCCTGAGGGCCCTCCTGTGCCTGCTTTTCCTCTCACTGTAGTCACACTGGGGTTACAGGTGCACATTGTCATGTCCCCCGTGTCAGGTCCTATGCTTATATAAGTTTGTGAGCACTTTACTCGCAATGGGCCATCTCCCTAGTCTTTTATTTTTATTTTTAAAAAACGAGACAAAGTCTTGCTCTGTAGCCCAGGCCCATGTAGAATTTACAATCCTCCTATCTCAACTCCTAATGCTCTGATCACAGGTAAGGCCCAACACGTCCGATTTTATTTTATTTTAGTCTGGATCAACTAAACTGCGCCAGGAACTGTTCTGTAAGTTAGTGGTAGACAAGATCTTAGACCTCCTAGAATTTGCATTTCAGGGTAGGGAAGAGCTAGACATCGACAGACTGCCACAGTCACATGGAATTGTTCCAAAGTTCTCTTTAGTTTTAGGGATGCTTTGCCTGCTTGCCTATCTGTACACTGTTAGGAGCCTGGTCCCAGCAAAGGTAGAAGGTAGAAGAGCACATCAGACCCCCTGGGACTGGTGTTACAGACGTTGCGAGCCACCATGTCATTGCTGGGAACTGAACCCGGGTCCTCTGAAAGGTCATCCAGTGCTTTAACCACTGAGCTGACTCTCCAGCGGCTGTGTCAATTAAAGGCATGTACCTTATTAATTTTCCATGCATGTGTCATGACATACATGTGGAGGTCAGAGAGCAACCTTGTGGATTGGCTCCCTTACCACATGGGTCCCGGGGATTGAACTCAGGCTGTCCAGATTATCCACAAGCACTTTTCCCTACTGAGCCGTCTCTCTGGCCCAAGATCTTGTTTTACAAAGACTTAGTCCATAACAAATCCGAAGAAATAGTGTTGAGGTAGACTCAAGAGTTGAGAGACTACACCCAACTCAGTGAAGAGGGTGAGATTTACATATCTGAAGGTAGATTGCCCAAGACGCAGCGGTCAAGACCTGCTGGGCTGGGAGGAGTGCCCACAGAGGCTCAGCAATGAGGAAAGGTTTAGAGAGGGCTGGAACCTATGGGACGTTGTAGTGAGCTGGGGTTTCAGTCTGAGGTCATGGGAAAGCACTGGAGTTTCTTCAGCACAGGAAAGAAAATGAACAAATGTCTTTTAAGAAAGATGACTTTGGGGGGCTGGTGAGATGGCTCAGTGGGTAAGAGCACCCGACTGCTCTTCCAAAGGTCCAGAGTTCAAATCCCAGCAACCACATGGTGGCTCATAACCATCCGTAACAAGATCTGACTCCCTCTTCTGGAGTGTCTGAAGACAGCTACAGTGTACTTACATATAATAAATAAATAAATCTTAAAAAAAAAAAAAAGATGACTTTGTTGTGTCACCAGAAGGTTGAAGGGAACACAATGGAAAGAGACCAGGTTTGTTAGGAAACATCAGGAGAGATGGTGAACAGATTGGGCCAGATGGCGGCAGTAGAGATTCGTAGTCATCTTTAAAGACAGGGAAGGTTTCATATAGCCCAGGTTGGCCTTCTGGCCTTAAATTAATTTCTCCTCCTGTCCTCCATGCCTCCTTCCTAGCCCTCCCTTCCTCTTTCTTCCTCTTCCTCTTCCTCCTTTTCCTTCCAAAATGATCTCACCATGGAGTTGTGGTCATCCTGGAACTCACTATGACCTTGAACTCTCAGAGGGCTGCCTGCCTCTGTCTCCTGAGGGCTGGGATTAAAGTTTTGCGCTGTCACGCCTGGCTTGTACTCAGCTTTAAAGGTAGGTGACTGTGCTTGGATTCCCCCACAAATATTGGGTGTGAGAACAGATACAGGAGTAAGGGGAAAGAGATCCCTGTAACGATTGGAAGTCTAACATCTTTAACTTACACAGGACAACTATGTGACAGGTGGTTTAAGGGCTTGAGACCAGAGGGTTAAAACTGAGTTGTTTTACAGTGGAGATGCCATTAATTAGTAAAGAGACGACCAATCAGGATGGGCTGGATAACTCGGAAGGGTTGATGGCTGTACTGGCTAGGTTTGTGTCAACTTGACACAGGCTGGAGTTATCACAAAGAAAGAGCTTCAGTTGGGGAAATGCCTCCACGAGATCCAGCTGTAAGGCATTTTCTCAATCAGTGATCAAGGGTGGGAGGTCCCCTTGTGGGTAGTGCCATCTCTGGGCTGGTAGTCTTGGGTTCTATAAGAGAGCAGTTTGAGCAAGCCAGGGGAGGCAAGCCAGTAAAGAACATCCCTCCATGGCTTCTGCATCAGCTCCTGCTTCCTGACCTGCTTGAGTTCCAGTCCTGACTTCTTTCAGTGATGAATAGCAGTATGGAAGTATAAGCTGAATAAATTCTTTCTTCCCCAACTTGCTTCTTGGTCATGATGTTTGTGCAGGAATAGAAACCCTGGCTAAGACAATAGCAGTACTTTAATCTTCCTCCTCTCCTTCTTTGAGATAGGGGTCTTACTATGCAGCTCATTCTGGAGTGGACCCTCCTGCCTCTCTGCCTCTCTAGTGCTGGGATTACAGGTGATTCCATTAAATACTTATGGCCTTTTCTTCTTTGAGAGGCTCAGCTGGACAACCCAAAACTAAGTATGTGTGGGGACTTTTTCAGCCAGGGCTGCTCATTCTGTATGAAGATTCCCCAGTTATGGCTTCCTATGAGTGCTGTGAATTTCAGCTCTAAGGGGGTCACACTGGTCTCCATCTGTACATGTGTGAGATCGATAAAAAGCAAAAAGGTTCTGAAGATCCCATTCCCATCCCCAACCTCCCAACCCCCATCCCTAACCAGCTACTTAACCTCTGTGGTTTTTTGGATTGAATCACATACATATCTAAAACTTAAAAGATGGCATCCATATGTCAGGGGAAATACAGTATTTATCACTTTGGATCTGGGTTACCTCACTTAGGATGACTAAAAAAAAAAATCGGTTGGCTGCAGATTTTATAATTTCTTTCTTTAATAGCTGAATAGCAAGGCAATATAGAGCAGTGTTATAAAGTGATAAAAGAGAAGCTGGGATAGGTTTAGGTGGGAAGGGAGAGGAGGAAGGGATTTGGGGAGGGCCAATGCTGAAGGCCTTTTGAGAAACTACATGAAACCTACTGTGCTGGGGGGAATGGATGCACACAGGTGTATTTAAGTGGAGTCACCACATAATGGGGAAGTCAATGCCCCAGCTAGCCCAAAGGGGTCCCACAGACACTCCTCCCCACAAACATCACCGGCCGTCACCAAGGGTGTTGATTTCTTGAGACCTTGATGGTAAAGTAGTTTTTTGCTGAAGATCCAACTTAACATCTTTGAACATGGAGAAATGCAGCAGATTCTAGTGTTCATGGTGCTGAGAGATGCTCTGCTCTGCATCAGAGGAGATGAGTAAGCACCAGTAACACCGAGTATCACCAAGTATCACTGAGCATCACTGAGCATCACCGAGCATCACCGAGTATCACCGAGCTACAGACGGGATGGGAGATGTTCTGCAAGATATGTTGATATAATAAATAGTGCTCACTGTTACGGGAGTAACCACCGCTTTTGACTGGTTTTAGAGCCTGCTCCATGACATGGAACCTGTACAAGATACTGTGTAAGGTGGCCAAGAACTGGGGCTATATGTCATGAGCCTAGGCGAGACCCCACTGCAGTACAGTGGCTCCTAATGACACATTTCTATATCATAGCTCACAAACTAAGCCCTCATCAAAGAAGCTGCAGCTTGGAGTAGATGGTAATTAGCAGAGACCCACAACTGAACAGTGTGCAGAGAGTGAGTTTGGAGCACTTAGCATTAACCGGGAGGCCTTTATTAAGACCCCCCCCTTCTCTCGGGTGGAGAGATGGCTTAGTGGTTAAGAGCACTGACTGCTCTTCTAGAGGTCCCGAGTTCAATTCCCAGCAACCACATGGTGGCTCGACCACATGGTGGCTCACAATTATTTGTAATGGGGATCTGATGCCCTCTTCTGGTGTGTCTAAAGACATAGACAGTGAGTTAAATAAATCTTAAAAAAAAAAAAAAAAGACCCCTTCTTTCAAGACCCCTCTATGCAGAAGAGGAGGCAGAGAGTCAGAGCCAGAGGTGATGATTCCAGAGAGACTGGTTCTAGACACAACAGAGCTGATGCACATGTGAACTCAGAGCCCATGACAGCGCACACAAGGCCTGTGTAGGTTCCAACCAGACAACATCCCAGCATTGAGAAGGGGGAGCAGACACAAAGCCCTTCCTACCCCTAACCAGGTAGATATTCGTAACACAAAACCAGCTTCCTCAAATGGAGTGTCACTGGGTATATCAACAACACAACTGGGCAGATCCCATGCCCAGGAGTAGTTTGCTAACACACATACACACAAATACCCCATGTCCTTTTGTGAGTTCTTTGTGTTCTGGTTTTGTGTGTCAACTTGACACAGGCTAGAGTTATCACAGAGAAAGGAGCATCAGTTGGGGAAATGCCTCCATGAGATCCAGCTGTAAGGCATTTTCTCAGTTAGGGATCAAGTGGGAAGGTAGTCTTGGGTTCTATAAGAAAGCAAGCTGAGCAAGCCAGGGGAAGCAAGCCAGTAAAGAACATCCCTCCATGGCCTCTGCATCAGCTCCCGCCTCCAGGTTCCTGCCCTGTGTGAGTTCCTGCCCTGACTTCCTTGGTGATGAACAGCAATGTGGAAGTGTAAGCTGAATAAACCCTTTCCTCCCCAACTTGCTTCTTGGTCATGATGTCTGTGCAGGAACAGAAACCCTGACTAAGACATTGTCTAATTGGTTTTCTTTTTAGTTTGCTTTGATTTTAGCTTCTTATGGAGAGAGAAATTGGACATGGGGGTGGGGAAGATCGGGGAGGAGTGAAAGAACATGCTAAAACTTTATTGTACAAAAACATTTCCTCAGATGTTTGGCTTTCAATTCCATTCCTGCCATGGAATTCCTAATCCCCCTAGGATAGAACAGCAGTGTTTTATTCATAATGAATTCTTCTGTTTGTACCAGACTTCATGCTACTGAGGTAACTTTAGGATGCGTCTGCTCACCAGGTGCTTAGACCTCCAGCCTACCTACTTCCGGGAGGTTGGGGAGCAGCCGGGATGGAGAGCCGTCAACTCCACTCCTGAACAGAGAGCTGTGGGTAGCTTCCAGGATGGGAAGCTGAGAGCCTGGGTGCTGAGGGCAAGGGAGACAGCCCCAGGCCTGCCTTCTCCTTTACCCGTGCACTTCTTCCATCTGACTGATCCTGAGCTGTATCCTTCACTATAGAATGAGCATAAAGAACATGTTCTGCAGGCTATCCACAGCAAGCGTGGACGTGGACATGCACACCCACGAAGAACTGTTAGTGTAAGAAACAAGGAAGTCACAACTTAGCATAAAACCCCTTTATTCAGTGGCCAGGTCCCAGTGAGTAATGTCAGTCTTTGATTGATTCTGTTACGACGCGCTGCTACATACACTCTTAAGAAAGCAGAGAAGTGCGTCACCGAAAGCTCTTTAACTTGGAGTGTGGAGAGTAAAATAAAACTGTTTGTTCTTTGATAAAAAATATTTAAAATATAAAAATGAAAAGAAGGAAAGAAGAGAAACCCCATAGCAGTTTCAAAACTAACAGACATCCCCCTGGAATATTTACAGTAAGATGCCTTTTTAATAAGAGAATACTCTACTCGAGACTTCTCACACTACTGAGGGGGTTTCGTTCCCTTCCCTGCCCCGTAGTCCTCCCCCTCTGAGTCCTCCCCCTCCGTCTTCACACTGGCTTCCACTCTGTCGTTTGTCTCTGAATCTCTTTGATACTCCTCACCTCCAACTCAGAAAGGAGCAGCAATCTATTCACTGGACACTTGTTGAGCATTTACTATGTGCTAGGCGCTGTGCTGGGGGCGGAGATTTAGATGTAACAGCATTTGAACCCTTCCTTGAGAAGCTATACTTTGGGTTGAATTTACAAAACAGAATGTAATTTCCACATTACATTCCGGGCTGTCTGAGGCCCCTATGAGTTTGGAGAGTTTTTTGAAACAGTGCACTTGGTTGGGGGAGGAGATGCTTGTGACTTGGTTGGGGGAGGGGGTGCTTGTGCACTTGGTTGGGGGAGGGGGTGCTTGTGCACTTTGTTGGGGGAGGGGATGCTTGTGCACTTGGCACTGTTGTTGGCACACGGATCTAGGACGGCCTTGCACTCCTGCACCTCTGGGCTCATCTGTGAACAGCTTAGCAGTATTGCAGCTCCGTTTGTGCCAATGTGATTTGCGGGAGGGTGATGTTTTTTAATTTGCTTCTAAAACTTCCAAATTTAATTTAAAGTCCCTAGTCCTCAAACTATAAAATTTGAGCAACACATGGATGTTAAAATCTCCCCTGGGTTGGACTGGCAGCAAGAGGGAGGGCTAACCTCCTGTCTTTCCTCAGAGCCCACAGGCACCCTCATACCCTTCACCCCCATGTAGATTTCTTTTGCGATTCTTCGAGAATCTTTTTTTCTTATTATTTCTTCAGATATAAATTAAGCTTGCACGTATACCCCTTTCATACTTGAAACCAAAACAAGGTTCTTGCCTTTGGCCCACACCTTTGCCCACAGACCCGTAAGAGTGGCACTTCAAAAAGAAAAACGCATGCCATGAGCTATAAAACTGGAACTGTGGGTGATGCAGTGTGGAAGGAAAAACCAGGCCACGCCCTCTCGGCTGTACCTCGTGCCATATGCGGCAGACCGTCCCGGGGTGCATTCACGTTTGGAGATCTTCCTCAGGCAGAGTGATTCAAGTCCAAATGCTGGTGGCCGGCTTCTTTCCCGCTCACTCTCTGTAGCATGCTTCTCTCTCTGCATGATCCACAAAGCCGACCTCTGAACAGTGATGATGTCAGCCTGATGGGAAAGCTCTGCCCACGCCTCAGGCCACGGCCAGCTTTAGTGCGGGATGCGTCCAGTCAGATTCTCCTAGGTTTCCACTCAAGTTCCCCTCGTGCTCGCCTCAAGCCCTTCGGACCTGAAGGCGACTTAGGGAGCTGGCTTGACTCTTCGCTTTATATTCGGCCAGCCTTACTTTGCAGGAGGAAGATGCCAGGTTGGAACCGGGAAGAGGATGAGAAGCGCAAGGCCTGCTAGGAGGGAGGGGGGCGGGGAGGTGGTCATGCACAAGCTTCTGGCTCCGCCGTGCATGTTTTCGGTGTGACAGCGTGTATTTCCATACATGAAGGCTTGTGCTTGTTCAAGAAAGAAAGAACCTGCCCTGAAAAGCTCTTCTGTCAGATGTGGCCATAAGTATGCGTCCGTGTGTGTGAAAAGCATCGTGAGGTGATGTGTCGAGTCCCGTGAGTGTATCCTCCTGGCCCCTCCCCTGTCGCCACACCCACCGCACCCCCAAGGACAAACTGATGGGCTACACCTGATCCGTCTGATATTCAGAAGCTTCTGACAGACTTTCTGAGAAGCTCAGGAAGTTCTCTTGGTACTCGGAACACACAATCTCATAGCGGTAGTGCCGGAACTCCACAGCCAGGGTGCCAAAGTACGCCAGGAAGCACATGACCAGGCCCCACTGGACCCTGGCTGCGTACATGTGGATATCTTGGGCCATCAGGATGAAATCTGGGGCGCAGGAGTCAAGGAAGGTAATCGGACAAAACCACATTAGTCTCCACATCACTGGGCAAGCTAACAGCAGCACGGGGCTAGCTGAAGCTTGATAATTGCATGTGTTATTAGACTGTATTGAGTTGTGTGTCGCACTGGGCATGCTTCTAGATGTGTTCACAGATGATCTCCTGTAACACTCACAGTGATCCTATCATCACTGGGAGTCAAGAAAAGGACAGAGGCCAAGTGCAGAGCTTGCCGGAAGTCACTCACAGAGGCGTGAATTGATGGATTCACACAATCCACCAATCTTGGCCACCTACCACACCCCCAAGGACAAATTGATGATCAGTCTGATATTCAGAAGAGGGCCATTAGGTCTCAGGAACTGGAATTATGAATGGTTGTGCGCCACCACGTGCATTCTGGGAACTGAACCCTGGTCCTCTGAAAGAGTAACCCAAGTTCTTAACCACTGCGCCATTCTTTCAGCCTCCATGGAGCTCATTTAACACCCACATGGTGGCTCGAAGCCATCTGTAATTCCAGTACTAAAGCATGATGCCCTATTATGACCTCCAAAGGCACCAGGTACAAAGGTGGTTCACAGACATACATGCATGCACACATGCAGGCAAAACAGCCATACATGTAAAAATAGACTTAAATTTTAAAAACGTCTGAAAAAAAGCCCAAAATAATCTCAAAAGGCCAATAAAATATTAGATGATAGTCCTTTCCCTAAATGTGTATACACCCATATCAAAGAAATATATATGTGTATTACATATAGTGTGTGTGCATACATATGACCATGGATATGGAAGTATGGGGGCTGAGGAGAGAGCAAAAGCTCACAGCATGTTTTGGTGAAACACAAACAGGCTGAGAACCAAAAACATTTGTTCAGAAAAATCAGATATGCCCCCTGGATTTATCTGTGGACTTATACCTGTGCTTTGCCTTTAATGCACAGACCTAACATCTTCAGGGACTGCCAGAGACTGCAAGGGCAGGTGGAACTGCTTCAGCAATCTTTATTCTCTTGACTGAGCCTGGATCCAGGAAATCCAGACAATAAGCAGCTGGACTCACTGGTTTTGTGTTAACTTGACACAGGCTAGAGTCATAAGAGGAAGGGACCTCGGTTGAGGAAATGCCTCCATGAGATCCAGCTGTAGGGCAGTGTCTCAAGTAGTGATCAGTGGGGGAGTGCCCAGCCAACCATGGGTGATACCACCCCTGGGCTTGCAATCCTGGGTTCTACAAGAAAGCAAGCCAGTAGGCTCTCCATGAGCCTCTGCACCAGCTCCTGCCTCCAGGATCCTGCCTCGTTTGAGTTCCTGTCCTGACTTCCTTCAGTGATGAAGAGCAATATGGAAGTGCAAGCCAAATAAACCCTTCCCTCCCCAACTTGCTTTTTGGTCATGGTGTTTCGTCATAGCAATAGAAACCCTAACTTAGGCAGCAGCGCTTCCAAGTGTTCCGATGCAGCCCAATCAGAACCATTAACTGTCAGCCCCAGAGTCACGGACAGTCTGCACATTTCTTCTGACTTGAGGGTAGAGAATGTCACCAGGGCTGGCTTAACTCGGGGAAATGGCAGCTTTGATTTCTTTGATCATATGGCATCAGGTAGTTATAATCTATGTGATCCTGGACAAATTAGCCTACCTGTGAAGCTCAACCTCTGACGGAAAGAATCAGTACATTTCACACACTTAGAACAATGCCTAGACAGGGTAAGTGCTCAGCAAACACTGGGATTGCTGACTGAGGTGTGTCAGTGTTGGCTGTGTGTGACCATTTAGGAATCATGACTCCCTCTTCTGAGGAGAACCCATTTTGACCTGATAGCTTTTCTCCACATAAAGCTTCCCTGTGCTCTCCTTTCCCTGACGACGAGCCCTCAAAGGATACACAGGACTACACAGAGGGTAATGACGGCTGACAAGATGACTCGCGGGATCCCAGCTCTCCGCCCCTCGTTCTTGATATTGACTTTGAGGGTCAGTGCGGCCTGGATCCAGCAGGTCAGTGTGCCAAACCCAAAGGTCAGGGATGTCCCCACGTTGTGGATTTCTTCGTCGTTTGTCAGCTAGGAGACAGAGACGGAAGACACGTAGACTGTGAGCAACTACGGGGAGAGATGGGGAAAGGTCTTCAGGAGTGGGGCTACAGAGAAAGATTGGGTTTCTTGGTCTCTCCAGCCTCTTTGTGTTGATTCTCAAATGGTTAAAATCCACAGAGAGGGAGGGAAAGAAATCGCTTTTCCCCCAAACTTAAAAAACATTTGTTTAGAAAACCCTGCAGGAGGCAGGGATCTATTTCCTGAATTTATTTTCCAGAAAAAGCTTTTAAGGAAAGGAAATTAAAAAGCAGGAGAATTACATAAAAAAGGAAAATGTCAAGTTTCTATGGGCACACATCCCAGATTCTGCTTTTCAAGCTGAGAGAGAACGAGGGTTGGGCCAGGGATGAGTGTGTACTGAGAATCACCAGTTCTGACATGGGAGGATTTGATTGGCACACAGTGATACCCTTGGGACAACTGGCTTGCCTGTGTGACACAAGACCACTCAATGTTAATAGGAATTCTCTGGGTTTTGTTTTCCTATAGTCATAAAGAAAACTGTAAGCTCTGAGCGTTAGCCAGAGCCACCGGCCATTAAAGAACAACTGTGTCTGAAGACCCATTCTCAAGGATTTGCAGAGTCCAAACACCCAGACTCCTCTGAGTCTGACAGCTGGCTGTCAGAGATGTAAAAACTCTCCACATCATTACGCAGCTATTGCACAGAAGGTGCCCATCACTAAAAACTGCTTATAAAATTATCTGCATTTTAACTGCACCTACAGGAAAGTGAAATCTGCTTTTAAACCATGGTGAAATATTATTTTAAAACTTTATACTGCCCCTAGCTCTTTTACTGTCTGATAGTGTTGCTGTAAGTATTGCACCAAATTAATAATACTTTTCTCTTATGATCTATTGTTGCTGGTTATAGATTCCCCTACCCCACTGTTTGCTAGGAAGCCACTTTCTCCCCTCATAATTCAAAAGGTATATTTTCAGAACTTATTTAAAGTAATGATTTCTCAAGCTAAATTTCACTTCTAGGAAATCAATTTCTCATGTTGAATGTAACCCATTTCGTTTACTACTCCTGTTTTACCTGATTTTTAAACTAGGTAATACAGTCATATGGATCAAACTTTCTCAAATTTGTAAAAAGAGGTAGTGATGGAAACATTTCTCATCCCATACGCTAGAGGGTTGATTATCAGTTCCCTAAATGCTCCTCAAAGACAATCCAGCAAGGGTGCTCTTCTCATTGGGTGTCATCATTCATAGCTTTAAAATCTGTCCTTCTCCAAGACAACCCATTTCTGGGATTCTGCTAGGACTTCAGAATGGAATGTGACTTCAGTACTCATCAGACCTCTGAGCCCTGGGGTGGGTACTAACTAAGCCACACCTCCATCTTCAGCCCTCCTGAAGGCCGCCACCGAGATCTCAGCAGCCATCTCAACAGAGATGCTCTTGCAGTTTGTTATCCTGAGCCATACGCTCTAAGAGTACAGCTTCCTGGCTATCCAGCTTGACATGGAATAGGGTTGTTAACAACGCATCGTGCAAAAAAGATTGACTGGATGCCAAGGTGAAGCCTTGAGGAGGAAATGGTTCTGGTTTGATGAATCAGCTGGAGTCGGCGTGAAAGCAAGAAAGAGCTGCAGAAAAACCCACTAGCATGTTTCGGTAAGAACAAAAACACGTGTGCCGTCGAATGCCGAGGGTCTTGAGTGCCTCTGTCATCTGGAGTTCACTCAACAGGCCAGGGAGGAGATCAGATATATATCTTGTTTGTTCACAGTGCAGGGAATGGGGAACAAAGGGAGGCAGGGAAATTAGCCAACTACAGAAAAAAAAGAAAGAAACCATTCGGGACAAGAGGAAATTGCTCTTCCAGGTGTGTGCACAGAAAGGGCTTCTGAGTTCTGGGAGGGTGAGTCAGGGTTAACACATCTTTGTATGAATCAGGGATTCTGGAGAAATTCATAGCTTTCCGTCCTGACTTTCATGTCAACGTGCTACTGTGAGATGCACGCGTTCATCATAGACGCTGGCCAGTGTTGAATTACCTAGGAAAGCACGCTGGGATACAGTTTGCAATGAAGACAAGCGTGGGCCGCCCTCTAAAGGAATCCTTGTAGGAGAAACCCGGCCATTGTGAGCTACTTCCCAGCCATGGTGGCACCTGTGCCTGCAGTGAGCACTCACGTGTCAGACCCTGGGGACAGGGAGGATGCAGAACCCAAGTGTCTACTTGTGTCTGGAGCTCATGCAGAATAACACGGGCCACACATACGGTGACTATACCTCAGCCTGCAACAATCTAGACATGAATAATCTTACCAGCACGAGAGGGAGGCAGAAATGCCAGAGGAAGTACCTGGAAATTACCAAGTAAGGTCATTCCAAAGGAAGCCAGACACAGAGCCGCCAGACCGCTGATATTCAGCCATGGGTTTAAAACTTTTGGTTTCAGCTGGATGAAGCGCAGAACAGCTACCACGAGGGCTATGGGGGAAACAAACCGTAAAATCAAAATATGTAAATTACAGGCCAAGGCAAAGGCAGAAGTCTAAAACCATAGCAAAAACGTAAGATGCTTTAGAAACTTATTTTTGGAGACAGGGTCTTGCTATGTAGTCCAGGCTGGCCTGGAACTCAGTCTGTAGTCCAGGCTCAAACCCAGGATTCTCCTTCTTTAGCTTTCTGAATGCTGGGATTAATTACTGACATGAGCCACCATGGCTGGCTCTCAGGACATGTCTTAAATCTCACCACAGACAAACTTTCTTTATTATTTCTTTATTTTTGAGACTATAGAATGTCATTTTCTCCTTCCCTTTCCTCCCTCCAAACCTTCCCAAAATATACCTACTTGCTATCTTACAAACTCATTCATGGCTTCTTTTTCTCATTAATTGTTATTAGACACATATATGTATGCATATGTACATGTATATATACATATCCCTAAATACATGAATACAACCTGCTCAGTCTGTGTAACGCTGATTGCCAATATGTTTTCAGGACTGACTGACTGGATAACCAGTTGGTGAGCTCTTCCCCAGGCATTGACTGTTTTGTCCACTCTCAGGAGTCCTGAGTTGCCTCTAGTTCTTGACAGACAGACAGTTTCTCAAAGGACCTTTTCATTCAATGCTTAGATTCTCCAGATGCCTTATTATTCTGAACTTTTGTGGAATCAGAGGGGACCTGAAGCAGCACCGTATACTTTCCCCCTCCATTGATGCAGGGATGACAGCATCGCTAACAGGGCTGTTCTCTGAGCTTTCAAAACCAAGATCAGCGAAGCCCAGACTGGGCTGGAAGATGACTGCAGAGTCATGGCACAAACCAAGAAGACAGGGACAAAGGACATGTGGGATCCACTGCTCAGCCACCTTTGGCTTATAGCAGGCTTATAGCAGTATTAGAACAGAAAGGTCAGAAGACACGGGAAAGATGACAAGGTTGTCACATCCGGACAAAGCACATTCACTGAAAAGTAATTCCTTCAAATGCTATTAATCACTTGTTTTTAAAAGGACACTTTTAAAAATTGAATTGAGAATATAAAGGTAGAATGGGGGTTAGATTTCAAACCCCACTTCTATCTGTCTGTTATCTATCTGTCTATCATCCATCTATCTAAATATCTATCCATCCACCCACTACCTCATCTATCTATCTATCTATCTCTATCTATCTATCTATCTATCTATCTATCTATCTATCTATCTATCTATCTATCGATCTATCTTTTACATCTCAACCACAGTTCCCCCTTCTCCTCCCAGTCCCTCTCCTGACCCCGACCTCCCTTCTATTTACTTAATCTTCCTCCATTTCTCTTCATAAAAGGCAGGCTTTGGATGTCAAACAGCCCTGGCATATCAGCACAGCCCACTTCTCATAGAGGCCTTGAGGACAGTGTGAACTCAAGTCACTAACCTAAAAGATCACCTTTTATTACTGCTTATGCAGAAATAGCTCTCTCTCTCTCTCTCTCTCTCTCTCTCTCTCTCTCTCTCTCTGTGTGTGTGTTTAAGTTAATCTATAAATGAAGAAAGATAATTGGCAATTAACTTTAACATATCCATATATAAGGGAATGTAGTATCAACTTCCTATAACTATTTCGATAATATATTTCATCAGAAAAGACAAAATTACCCTACTTATATAGCAATTTAACTGGAAATTATTTACTAAGGGTTTGCCCTTGACTCCAGACCCTCGTCTCTCCAGCCGGGAACAGAGAGAAGCCATCCATCCACATGTATTTCCCCAGTTGCTAGGTTTCACTGTGTTGAGCAGTGTGGTCCAAAGCTCGTTTGTAACTCTGAGTACCTCTGACCAGCAATGGGAATAAAACTTGATTCCTATGTTCCAGCTAAGGCCTATGATTGATCAGAGAATAACCAAGTTGACAACTGTTTCACAACCAATATCCCTGGAGGTATACCAGAAGCCTGTTAGTTACAAGGAGGGTTATACTAGAAGTCTATTAGTTACAAAGCATGACACTATATTCATTGTTACTATGGGAACAGGAAGAAGGTAGGAGAGGGTTAATAAGGCAGGACTGGTGAAGCATCCTTAGATCAGAATGGAAGGGCTTAGCACAGCACCCCATGGGAAGGAACACTTGCTAATTAACACTGTGTGATGTCACGGCAGAAGAACAAAACACAAACATGGCACAGTTGATCTCTTCTGAAGACGACTAGTGAAAAGTCTTTTCCTGGGAACTCTCGGCCGGGCATTTAACATTGTGGACGGATTGTGCTAGAACTTTGATATGCACCCTAAACACAGATCCAGTATGGCTTCTCACGCTTACCCACCTGACAGTGTCTCCCACTGCCCAGCACGGGGGACGTGGGTCACTTTAGACACTATGCATGTCTTGTCTAGAGTCATGGACAGGTTCACCTCCTGGAAGCAGCGGCTTCCTGTTTGGAATGTGGGTGAGAAGTCGCTTTATCATGAGCAGAAACCTCCGTCTGCATGTGATGATTTGACCCAGGTTTGACAGTCACATTCCAAACACCATCCTTTGCCCTTTTCATCCCCCAACTCTATACCAACCAGCTCAGAAGAGACAAGGTCTCCCTTCGAGATAGATTCTAGTTGGGATTTTAGAAAGACAGAACTAATGAGGATTTGGCTTTATAAGAATTTATGAACTTAATCTATCTTTAGTCAAACTATCTGTTAGAAGAGCCAATTTTCAACCACACAGTGACCAAGTTATAAGTTTTCAAAAGTAGTTTCTGGGAACCTCAAAGGCATCCTCATATCCCACTTACAACTTAGAAAATAATTATTTCATGTGTTTTCCCTGCATGCATGTGCACCATACATATGCAGTACCTGCAGGGCTCAGAAGAGGGGGTGTCAGGTGCCCTTGGGACTGGATGGTTGCGAGCCACTGTGTGGATACTGGGACTTGAACCCCTGTCTTCAAGAAGAGCAGCCAGTGCTCTTAACAGCTGAGCTATCCCTCTATCCCCTAATAGGGTTAATAAATCTACTTTTAAGTTTCATTAAAAATTATTGATTTGGGGGGCCAGTGAGATGGCTTGTGAAGATGCTTGCCACTAAGCCAGACAACCTGAGTTCAGTCCCCAGGTCTTACATGGTAGGAGAGTGCTAACCTCTGAAAGTTGTCATCTGACCTTCACATACATGTGACGTGTGTAAACTACCTCCCCCACCCCCCAAACAAGATGTAATTAAAGAAATTTATATTTGTATTAGCAGTTTTGGAAAGAGAACTTTTTTTTTTTTTTTTTTTTAGACAGAGTTTCTCTGTGTAGCCTTGGCTGTCCTGGAACTCACTTTGTAGACCAGGCTGGCCTCGAACTCAGAAATCCGCCTGCCTCTGCCTCTCGAGTGCTNTTTCGAGACAGAGTTTCTCTGTATAGCCTTGGCTGTCCTGGAACTCACTTTGTAGACCAGGCTGGCCTCGAACTCAGAAATCCGCCTGCCTCTGCCTCTCGAGTGCTGGGATTAAAGGCGAGCGCCACCACGACCGGCCTGAAAGAGAACTTTTAAACCTACCCCCCCCTGCTATTTTGGGGCCTACATTGTTGTTGTTGTTATATGGGAGTCCCCTCTCTAATTTTCCTCTCTATAAAAGACCACAATTAGAAACATAGCTGACGTTGAAAAATGAAATGGCTAAGGACTGATTGGAGTTTTCCAGTCGGGGAACTCAGAATAACATTTCCCTGTCACAATCCTCAGCTGGCACACGGCTGACTTCTGTTTTGTTAATTTTACTGTTTATCCATCAGCGATTCCTATTTATGGCTGCGGGAAAGCGGCAGCGGGATGCTCTGGCTGAAGGGGAGGCGGCTGCTGTCAGGTGACTGAGATCACTTAGCTATTTGCGTTACCCTCACATCCTCCCCAGGGCAGGGTAATGCTCTTTTTAACACATTTGTCTTGGGTCCTTGCCCCCAGTCGAGAGGAAAGCTTACACTCAAGACAGAGAAGGCATAATTCTGGGGCGAGAATAACCGAGCATTTAATCTTTGATTAGTCTGTCAAAAAGATAAAAGATCCCCGCTAACTAATTTTAATAAGTGCCACATGGACTCTCTTTCAGATTATAAATTACTGCCTATACGGCTGTCAAAAGCAGCGACTTTATAAGCAGTGAAAGCTATTTTTAAAGGCAGCTGGAGAGCTTAAAGTGATAGCCTGAGGTCTACTGGGGACCAGCCTGGGGGAGAAGAAAGCAGCTACCATACACAACAATAATCTTTAAAGGAAAAAAAAGATTCTTCTCCACTCTCAGTTGATAAATAAGTGACTGTGGCGTTGTTCTCACCGAACACTAATCTCAATCAGTTTTGCGTCCACCAGCTGGCATCAGGCATGATGATGATCGGTAATAACGGCTGAACACCGGCCGCTCTGACACCTTCCAGCAAAAGCTGGTAAAAGCTTAATTGTTCTGCGGGAGAATGAAGGGACGGTGCACCTGGAATAGGGTGTCCCTTGCACGGCTTGCTTCTGCCAATGCTTTTATAATTTGTTAATCGCAAGCTTTGTGACCATGGGACACATAAGTTGTTGCAAACTGGCAGTTTTTAGAGCCTATCCCAAAGGCTACTGGGACCTATCAATTCGTGCAGAGTATACCAAGGAAATAGTGTGGAGCTTCCGGGCATGCTCGCTGGTTTCCTTGAAGCCCCGTGGAGGACAGCTGTGGCAGCCTTTGCGCGAGAGAAGGCTCCTGAGTACTGTGAGGAAATGAGGCAGAGATGGGAAAGCACTCAGCCATGGGTCTGGAGCAGAAATCTCGGCTGCCAATGTCTGTGCTGAGCCCCCGAGAGATGCTCAGGGCTCTGGCTCAGCCTGTAGGCCCGCCCACGCACTGTGATCCGGTGATCGCAGAGGGTCTGCGGGAGGCCTCAGCCCTGCAATTCAGGTTCACCGGTGGGGCTTTGTGCTCTGTTGACTGCGAGCGTTTGTTAGTAGCCATGTAGGCCATAAATTAATGGGTTTTCTGGGCTTATTTATTTATTTATTTACTTGTTTATTTATAGACAGGGGCTCTCTATGTAGCCCAGGCGTGGCCAGGAACTTACTATGTAGACCAGGCTGCCCTTGAATTCAGATATCTATCTAGCTACATCTGCCCCTCAGGTTTAAAGGCACATGTGTGTGTGTGTTTTTAGAAGAGCAGGACGAAGAACATGGCTGCTGCCCACTGTCCCCAGAGGACTGGCAGGGTTGTGTAAATACTTGTAGATCCTTAGGGACAGGGTGTTAAAGGAGGGTCTTGGGCCCCAGAGAAATGGTAATTTTTCTTTTTTCTTTTCTTTCTTTTAAAGATTTATTTATTATTATATGTAAGTACACTGTAGCTGTCTTCAGATGCACCAGAAGAGGCTTCAGATCTCATTACGGATGGTTGTGAGCCACCATGTGGTTGCTGGGATTTGAACTCTGGACTTTGGCAGAACAGTCAGTGCTCTTAACCGCTGAGCCATCTCTCCAGTCCCGGTACTTTTTTCTGAAACCTACGTTTTCACAGGGCAGCTTGATATGTATATGTATGTGGGCACACAGGGGGATGTCATGCTAGGGTCAATGTTAAGGGAGATACTCATCACAGAACCTATGTACGTACGTTCCCGTCTTTGCCAAGGAAGGAACAAATAAGGCATCCTCTTCAAAGAAACCATGTGCCACCCTATTACATTCTCAGCAAGATTTATGACACGTGAAATATGTTATCTCGCGCAGCAAAAGACATAAAGTTCGGAGTACGAAGGAAGAGATGAGCACAATAAAGGGAGGAGGGAGGAGGGCTGGAGGGAGGAGAATGCAAAAGGATTTAGGAGGGGGAAAGGGTTCTTAAAACAAAAGCTGCCTTCAGCATACTGACGTGTTGTGACACTAAATTTCAGCCAGGTTCCCCCATTGTTTCGATATGGATTTAGGAAGATTTAAAGCAGAGATAATCCGAGCACAGGAAGCTCTCTGTCCCTGCTCCTCTTTCTTACCTAGGAAGGCGGCCATGTTCATTACTTGACTGAACACACAGCTTGCAGGAGGGTCGTCACCTGCAAAACTGGAAGAGGGGAAAGCCTTAGGGTCCGGCTGCCCACGTCTGTAACTTGGTGGGTCTGATATGCACTTTCCTTAAACTCGACGGGCCAGGCAGAATCAGAGTTACCTGATGTATGGAGCGTGCTTCGCACCCGATTTCCTAGATGACAAAGCACAGAGGCACAGATTAAGACAATGTCGCCGGTAACTCTGGGGGAAGAGCGAATGAATTCTCTAGAGGAAATCTTTACCTTGCAGCTGAATTTAATGGCAAAATTTTGTCATCTTCCACGGCTATAAAGTACCTAGCAAGAGAGAATGACTAATTTATAAAACAAATTTAAAACAAACAAAACCTGAGAATTGTTTGTCGATTTAATTGGGTTAAAAGTCTAATTTATCTATATCATCTCATATCTATTATTTTCTAACTAAGAAAACACTTTTTTTTTTTTTTTTTTTTTTGGTTTTTCGAGACAGGGTTTCTCTGTGTAGCCCTGGCTGTCCTGGAACTCACTTTGTAGACCAGGCTGGCCATGAACTCAGAAATTTGCCTGCCTCTGCCTCCCAAGTGCTGGGATTAAAGGTGCGCACCACCACCGCCTGGCAAGGAAATACTCTTTAGGTAGGATGTCTGCACACATCCAACTGTATTTCCAATATTTAGGATATGGAGGCAGTAGGAGCAGGAATTCAAGACCATCTTCAGCTACACTGGGAGTGCAACACCAGCCTGGGCTATACTGGGAGTGCAACACCAGCCTGGGCTATATGAGACTCTCTCCAAAAACCAACCAATCAACCAACCAACAAGAAAATAGAAAAATATATTTGACTACGTTTATTTTTCTTTTGGTTCAGGACCTCACTATGGCACTGGCTGACCTGGAATTTGTTCTGAAGCTCACGCTGGCCTAAAACCTACAATTCCCCTCTTTCGGCCTTCCAAGTGCTGGGATTACAGGTGTACACCATCACAACCAGGCCAATTGCAATTGTTTACCCATAGATCACTAGTTCTTTAAAGCTAAATGCCAGGGTTAATGGTTCACTGATTATCAGGACCTGGAGAGAAGGCTCAACAGTTAAGAGCATGCGTTGTTCTTCCAGAGGACCTGAGTTCAGTTCTCAGCACTGGTGCCAGGTAGCTCACAGTTCCTGTGACTCCAGCTCCAGGGGCATCTGATGCCTCCAGCCTTCATAGGCATCTACACTCACATGCACATACCACACAGAGACATATACATGATTTAAAAAACAAACAAACAAACAACAACTCCTTACAAGAGTTAATTTTGAAGAGATTCCAAACTAGCAGTGCTACTTATAATCTGAAAACTTGGTGGTGGGGGTAAACCTTATAGCTTTAATAGAATTTCTCAGGAATATATGGTCTCGAGTCTTTCTTTTCTGTTTGTTTGTTTGGTGGGTTTTGTTTTACCACTCTTTGTAACCAAGGCTGTGGTGGTTTGAATGAGAATGAATACCTGGTCCCCAGTTGGTGGAACTGTTTGGGAAGGATTAGGGAGTGTGGTCTTGTTGAGGATGGTATTGCTGTGGGGTGGGCTTTACGGTTCAAAGACTCACATCATTTCCAGATGGCTCTCTCTGCTTTCCACCTGCAGATCAAGATGTGAGCTCTCAGCTTTTCCAGCCACCGTGTCTTTGCTCTGCAATCATGAACTCTCTGGAACTGGAAGCCCCAAACCACATGCTTTCTTTTAAGTTGTCTCAGCCATGGGGTTTTATCACGGCAATAGAACAGAAGCTAAGACAGACCCCGTGGTCTTTTATGTGCTAGGGAAGTGCTCTCCCATTGGCCACACAGCCCCAGGCCAGTGACATCATTCTTCATGAGTTTTCTTGAGACAAATGTTGACTGAATCATCAACTAAGGGAACCTTTTCTGTGGTAAGCCAGGTCTTCTGGCACAGTGATAACTATTTCATAAATACATAATATCTTGTCATAACTAGATTGCAAATGGAGTCCACAGCACATCTGTGTCAAATGAGGAAAACCTTGCAAATATTAACTCATATAATCAGTTTTCAAGATTCATTATGGTGGTACAACCCAGTCATCCCAGGACAGGCTCCATACCAGCCTTTAGAGTAAGACTCTGGTAAAGAAAAAGCTTCACAACAAGTTCAGATGGCTGTGTGTGGTGGTACATGCCTGTAATCTCAGCACCCAGCAAGACTGTTGCAGGTTCAAGGCCAGCCTAGTCTACACGGCAAGCCCTGTCTTGAAGGGGGTTACGGGAAAGAGAGATGGACAAGGAGAGAAAACCAGTCTTCTTCATTACCTATTTCTGCATAATTTATTATTTAATTTTGTTATTGATAATAAAGGATGCCAAAAAATGGAGACTTTAGTAAGGTTGAATTAGTATGTATGTATATATGTATAAATATTTATTTACTTTTAAAAAAACATCATTTGCTATATATAAAGTTACTTATAAGTACACTTCTATAAATATGCCATAATACCAAAACTTTGATTTTTCTCTGTATTACACTTATTTATTTATTTATTTATTTTTCTTTTTGCTCTGGCCCCGCTCCTTCCCAGAGCAGAAGGCTTAAGGTTTATTTATTTTTTGTATGTGAGTACAATGCCACTCTCTTCAGACACACCAGAAGAGGGCATTAGATCTCATTCTAGATGGTTGTGAGCCACCATGTGGTTGCTGGGATTTGAACTCAGGACCGCTGGAAGAGCAGGCAGTGCTCTTAACCGCTGAGCCATCTCTCCAGCCCCTACACTTGAACCCGTAAATCATTAACTGACGTATACTCACACTATCCACAAGCCAGCTGAAGTAAACAAAGTAAACACAAGAGGTAGAAACATCCACACGCTGCATTTCTTCCCGTCCATGCCTGTGCAACTGAAATCAAATGAACAGGGATCAATAATGTAAGCGAAAATCCACCTAACTCTTTCAAGATGGAGAGCCCAATCGGGAAGAAAGAACACCCCATGCATTTTACAAAATCACGATTCAACTCTGTTACTATTACTTGTTACTAGCTTAGAGATTCCAGATCTTATCTGTGACCACTGGGAGGTTTCTCATAAAAATGTATAGCTTTACATACTCAGTGATTCATTTCAGAAGGGATAAAGAACTTTGTAGTATGGAACATAGAAGAGGTGGTACCAACAGTATAGACCAGAGTACTTTTAGAACTAACATTAATGGCCTGATGAATCTTACATGTGCTTAAGTCTATGGAAGAGTGAGAAACAAATGGCTACTAAATAAACCAGCAATTCGGGGGGGGGGGGGGAATGACAGATGTTTGGCAAATCTGAACTTTCCTTGTGGCTGTTACTGAGCAGTTCTAGTAGATTCCCAAGATGAATAAATACTTTGTAAACAATGCTTTCTATTAGCTCCAATAAGCATATTGGCAAAATCACAGACCCTGGGTTTTGGGGAATGTCTTAGCTTCGTTTCCTGCTGTTGTGATAAGATATCCCGATACGAGCAACTTAAGGGAGAAAAGCTCACAGTCCCAGGTTACTGCCCATCATTATGGCGAAGTCACGGCAGAAAGAGCCGGAGAGAACTGACCATTCCACGTTACAGTCGTGAGCAGAGAGCAGTGAGTTAATTCACACACAGTGCTCACACTAGCTTGCTCTCCCTTTCATTCCGTCCAGGGCCCAATTTATAAAATGGTGCCGGTCACATTCAAGGTGGGTCTTCCCTCCTCAACCGACTCAACTAAGAAATTCTCACAGGCACGCTCACAGGCCAGCATGATCCAGATAATTCCCCACTGATAACTCCCACCACAGGAGAGACCACATTGTGTCAACATGACAATAAAACACTAGCTGTCACAGGAATACCGATTTTTTTTTTTTTTAAGACAGTGCAGTGTGGGTCTCCCCACAATTATGGATCATCAGTTGGTAAGGTCCACAAGGTCAGTGGGAGCAGAGACAACTAGTGGGGTAGGGTGTGTGTGTGTGTGTGTGTGTGTGTGTGTATGTGTGTGTGTGAAGGCATTTGGAAGGCCGGAGTGCATACGGTAAATAACCACACCAGGACCAGCTCTAAGGAGGCAGATCAACTTTACTTAAGGTGATTCGGGCTTATAAAGTTTTGGGGGACTGAGGGTAGGAACATCCAAGGTGGGCAAAGGTCATTGGCTGAGGGATTAAGGCATCGAAATGCCTCATTAGCACGGGGAAGCACTTCACAAATCTCAAGTGCTAGCCAAACAGGTTTTATCAGGAGAAAGGAAATTGATCCTGTAACCACACTAAGGTTATGTGATATTCCTCAGGTACAGGCATGTGTGAGGGCTTAGAACTCCCCAGACAGGGTCAGAGAAGGAGACGTCCCGCTAGTGAAGAGTCTCCCATAATGCACCAAGCCCAGAGGCCATCTGTCATGGTGGACTTCAGCCTTAATTAGCAGTTTTCTCACAGTGCAGGTCTTTACTTCAGGGAACCTAGAAAGGGAGGTGTGTGTATGAACCAGAGCCTCCATCCCTTACAAACCGGGTGGTTACAGGGCCGAAGCAGGGTGTGGGGAGGGAGGGTGAACGCTTCCTTTTTGACTTAGGATTGGCTGTTGCTAGGGTGAAAAACAGGCTGGTGGATAGGTAAGTAAAAGAATTGAGCCAGGTAGTGGTGGCGTATGCAGGTAGTCTCCGCATTCAGGAGTCAGAGACAGGTGGATCTCTGGGAGTTTGAGGTCAGCCTGGACTACAGAGTGATTTCTAGAACAGCCAGGGCTACACAGAGAAACCCCATCGCAAAAAACAAAAGTCCAGGTGACCAAAACCCATCTCTTACAGACAGTCAATATCAAGGGTCTTCAGGGGTGGGATGGGGCAGGAATCCAGGCTTTTGTTCTGGAATGCTAATTACTGCGGTTTATGGAAACTGCAACTATTGAACCAAAATATGGGAACTTTTCACAGTGAAAAGTTTCACAGTCGGCCATGGCTAACACTCCTGACTTCGACTTCTAGAGATGGGTGGAGAAGGTGCAGCCATGGTCCATGTGGCTATTTCCTGCTGGATGATGTTGACATCCTCACTAGAGGGTCCTTGGAGCAGTGTCTGGCACTGAAGGACAAGGATGTTCTGAAGGACAGGTCCGTCTTCAGTGACCCCCGAGCCTGTTATTTAGCTACCTTGTGTCAATTTTGGAGGGAGGAAATGTCATGAAGGATGGCATCCCTGATGGCTCCCAAACCTTCCAATGATTATGTAGCTACCTCACATTCTCCCAGCAAATGTTAAGACCTGGAATCATCTAGAAGATGGACATAGAATCAATCTGGGTGGTTCTAGATGACACTGGGGGTGTGGAAAGGGCTCACGACCTGGCTCTTAATTGACTTTCTGGAGGGTGATCAAGGAGAAGAGATAGCTCTAGGTCATCCCAGGACCATCTGAAGGTGAACCAACTGTAAAGAGTTTAGTAGATAAAGCTAAGGCAGTAGCTGAGAACACAAGGTTTAGGGGTTGACAGCATCAGTGCTAAGACCATCATAGATTTAACTGTTCACTAGGAAGAGCTTTTACCACTGGGATGCGGATGCCGACATTACCTTAGTCTGATGTTGTAGAGCAAATGAAACAAACAAACAAACAAATTGTCAGGAATATAAAAGTAGCAGTGTGCTCATTTTTAAGAAAAGATGAGAGCCCTTTACTGGATTATAGCCAGGGAGGCTGTTGTTACCTCACTTGTCAGTAGCCCACAGGCATGGGCTGGTCTATTCTTTGTCTATCATCATCAACCTATTATTATCAATCTATCATTATCAATCTATTATTATCAACAATCTTACTTTTGGTGATGCTTTCTTGCTGTGTGTTTAAGATCATGCAGGAGGCCAAAATCAATCATTTTCTTCTTTCATTATGGCTAGCTGAAGGCCTAGCCCTCAGGAGTTCTCAGGAGGAGCCCCTGGCTCCTTGGACTTTTCTGTTACCAGTGCCTTCCTTAGTGTGAGGATTAGTCAAGAGTCCTGCATGGCAATGGCTCCCTTGGAGGCATGGAGACAAGTGCTGCCCTGTGGTGATCTCCTTCTTTGTAGAATGGACACTGGGTAGACTCCACCTGGTGAGGTTGCCATGGCCTCTCCAAACAAAAGAATCACCAGGCATAGAGGTCATTTCGGGAGATGTCTCATTGTCTCTGGGACATAGTTGACTTCGGAGGACAAGGGGCAAAGTGTCTGTTTTAATCTCTCTTTCCACATTAGGATAGCTTCCTGGTACGTTTATTAAATAGCGAGAAGTCAGTTACACCAGTCTGGTGCTTTTAGTTAGTGTATAATATTTAATGCTTAGGCATAGCTTAAATGCTTCTAAACAAAGTTTGCTTAGCTACCTGGCTCTCATCTTCCACGTGTCTTTTTTTTTTTTTCCAATTTTTATTAGGTATTTACTTCATTTACATTTTAAATGCTATCCCCAAAGTCCCCTATACCCTCCCCACTCCCACTCCCCTCCCCGCCCACTCCCCCTTCTTGGCCCTGGTGTTCCCCTGTACTGGGGTATATAAAGTTTGCAAGACTAAGGGGCCTCTCTTCCCAATGATGACCGACTAGACCATCTTCTGCTATATAAGCAGCTAGAGACATGAGCTCTGGGGGTGCTGGTTAGTTCATATTGTTGCTCCACCTATAAGGTTGCAGACCCCTTCAGCTCCTTGGGTACTTTCTCTAGCTCCTCTACTGGGGGCCCTGTGTTCCATCTGATAGCTGACTGTGAGCCTCCACTTCTGTGTTTGCCAGGCACTGGCACAGCCTCACAAGAGACAGCTATATCAGGGCCCTTTCAGCAAAATCTTGCTGGTGTATGCAATAGTGTCTGCGTTT
>NC_034602.1:88509050-88526035 GCF_900095145.1 Mus pahari
CCACATTTTGGTCTTCCTTCTTCTTGAGTTTCGTGTGTTTTACAGATTGTATCTTGGGTATTCTAGGTTTCAGGGCTAATAACCACTTATCAGTGAGTGCATATCATGTGAGTTCTTTTGTGATTGGGTTACCTCACTCAGGATGATACCCTCCAGATCCATCCATTTGCCGAGGAATTTTTGTGTTTTTCATGGTTCAAAGAAAGATCTACCATTGCTGTGCTTTGGGTTCTGAATAAGCCCAAGCAGTAGACAGAGATGCAAGAAGCAGATACAAACGTCTTAAAATTGATGTTACAACATTCAGGAGAAATCCAGGAAGGTAACCCTGCTAAACTGTGGTGGTAGAGTCACCCACTGGGGATTTTTAGGCAGAGGAACTTCCTCAGCCTTTCGCTCTACAGGCATTTTATGTTATGTAAATACAGAAACGAAACGTTTTCAGTTGTTCTCAAAGGCACAATGCTTTCACTTTGAGCTGTTTTGTTCCATTTTCAACCTCTTACAGAGTCAAGGTGCATCGTGCCCCAGGGCAGGGGAGTTTGAAAGATGCTTTGAGATAAATCATCTTGAGTCTGAAGTGAGAGGGTCAAAGTGCCAGTTCTTCTGTGAAGTGAGAGGGTCAAATCAAAAGGCATCTGCTTCTCTGCATAGCTGGAGATAGCTGACTGCTACCTTTTCTAAAGGACTGGAGAAGGCAGAGGAGGAAGGCAGTAGAGTGGGTGGAGCAGAAGACTCGAAGTTTAGAGCCCAGCAGGCTTCTCCACCAATCTCTAGAAGCCAGAGTCGGGAATGTTAGACATGGCCAATTTCATCTCGAAAAGTCCTTATGTTTTGGTTGAATATTAGCAATTTCCAGAAACCACAGTAATTAGCATCCTAGAACTAAAGCCTGGATGCCTGCCCAATCCACCCCTGCAGACCCCGGATAAAAGAAATGGTGACTGGTCATCTGATGTTCACAGCTCACTATCAGTTTACTACTAACAATGGACAGTCTCAGCACACACACACACACATATGAACACACAGACAAACACACAGACACAAACACAGGCACACATAAACAGATACACACACAGACACACACATAAACACAGACACATACATAGACACACATACATAAACACACAGACACAAACACATGCACACATAAACACACAGGCACAGGCACAGGCACACACAAATGCAGACACGCACACAGACACACATATATAAACACAGACACACACAAATAGACACACATACAGACACACACACAAAGACACAGACACACAAACTGATACACACACAGACACACACACACAAAGACACAGACACACAGTTACATACATAAACAAATACACACAGAGACACACACAGATGCAGACACATTCACAAACACACACACACATAGACACACATATAGGCAGACACACGCATAGACACACACACAGACACACACAAATGCAGACACACACAAACACACACACACACACACACCAACCAAGAGACACAGACACAAACAGATACACACACAGACAGACCCACAAACACAGATACAGACAGACAGACAAAGGAAGTTTTTCACCCTCCTTGCCCACACCCTGCTTCTGCTCTGTAGCCATCCCCATTTGTACGTGCGTGGAAGCTCTGATTTTTACAGAGATTTCCCCTTCTGAGGCTCCCACCAATAAAGTGCTCCCACCTGCACTGTCTAAAATGTGGTATCACGGTGATGGCTAGAGTTTTGCTGTCATATTGACACAATGGAGAATTACCTGGGGTGGGACTGTCAACGGGGAATAGATGCATGCTGTCCCGTGACTGTGCCTGTGAGATGTTCTTAGTGCGATCAGTTGAGATGGGAAGACCTACCCTGAATGTGGCCAGCACCATTTCAAAGATAGGTCTTCAGCACTCTGGTGAATCTCTGTGAGTTCGAGGTCAGTGTGTCCTACATAGTAAGTTCCAGGGCAGTCAGAGCTACATAGGGAGATACTATCCAGAAAGAGAGATGGGGGGGGGAGAGTTTTTTGAGAGAGAGAGAGAGAGAGAGAGAGAGAGAGAGAGAGAGAGATAGAGAGAAAGAGGGAGGGGGGGGGGGAGAGAGAGAAACTCTAACTTAGAAGAGTTTAAGTATACACAACCCCAAACAATTTGCCTAAAGGGATCTGGGTAAACAGTTATACCAGAATGACTAATATTGTCCTTACTTAAAATTCCTATCAGGGGCTGGAGAGATGGCTCAGTGGTTAAGAGCACTGACTACTCTTCCAAAGGTCCTGAGTTCAATTCCCAGTAACCACATGGTGGCTCACAACCATCTGTGATAAGACCTGATGCCCTCTTCTGGTGTGTCTGAAGACAGCTACAGTGTACTTAAATATAAGAAAGAAAGAAAGAAAGAAAGAAAGAAAGAAAGAAAGAAAGAAAGAAAGAGAAAGAAAGAAAGAAAAAAAGAAATACAGAGTCCTTTCCCTTTAGGCTGGAGGGTGTCACAAATTTATTTATAGTAATTATTTACTTAATTATTAATCTACAGGACTGGAGATCATAAGTATGATGAGGTTTTGTATAATGAGTCCAATTAACAGACATTTAAGTTTCTGGCCAGTAAAATACAATCTATGGTTTCTATGTCATTTACCCGATGTTGGGAAAACAGTCTATTTGGAGGAATCTAATAAATATTTGAAGTGTTTCAGTTAGTAAAAGGATAAAATGTTTTTTTTTTTAAGTCAGTTTTAAAATCTTACCTTTAATCATCTGTGTCTGTGTATGCGAGCGTGAGTGTGAGTGTGAGTGTGTGCACAGGTCTCTACAGAGGCCAGGACGACAGCAGGTCCCATCAAAGACCAGAGCAGGGTTACAGGTGAGTGGATGTCTTGTGTGCTGGGAAGCAAACTCAGGTCCCTTGCATGTAGTGTGCGCTCTTGACTGCTAAGCTCTCTCTACAGCCTTGCAGGCCAGATTTTATAAACACTAGCAAGATTTCATCACAGTGCTCAGAAACAGCACAGAATTTAGCTTATGACATATTTACTTCTGGAATGTTCCACTTGATGTCTTGGATCATGGCTGAGTGTAGATAACTAATATAACGGAAAGTGAATGGATATGCATTGATACTATTAAAAGCTACGGGATGGTCTAGTCACCAATGGCTTCCATTTATAGAATGCACAACGTGGAACATTTGCAGCACATACAGTATGAATAATAAATGTCTATTAATATATGTGTGCCCATAATAAAGCTATCAGTTATTCTAAACAGACAGACAAACAAACATAATTCCACCAGTAGACATCTATAAGGGGGGGAGAAGAGAAAAAAAGCAAAGGAAGGAAGCAAGAAGGAAAGAAGGAAGGGAAGGAAAGAAGGAAGGAGGATAGAGGAAGAAGGAAGGAGGAAGGGAAGGAAGAAAGAAGGAAGGAGGAAGGAATCAAGCTGGCAGTGACTGGGTCAACAGATCATTGTAGATCTATCACTAACTAGGTCACTTACAGGATGAGTTCCACTCAGAGTGGTTCCCTGGAGAGAGAATTAGACCTTAACCTCAGTTTTGTCAGAAACTGGCTCCTTGGGCCTGAGTTTAGGTCCTGAAATCTGTAGTTTCCTTGTCTCACCACGCGGAGATTGCTGAATTTGAAGAGCCGGAGAAAGACAAGGAGGAGCTGACTTCACAGGAGGTCTTCACCCGTGGGAACCACAGGCGCCTTGGTGGTTAGGCACAACTGTAGGATCATGCTGAGGACTGACAAGAGTGTGGGTAAGAGCCTCACAATCCTTGTTCTGGAAGTGCTGTAACTACAGAGGCTAAGCAGATGGCCCAGGGTGTTAGCACTGGGCTCCCATCTGCAGAGTAGGACTCACAACAACACTTTCTTCTCCGGGTACCACTTTTTCTAGAAAGGCACAAACAGCTTCTCTGCTAATAACATTTTTTTCTTTAAATGTCTTTCCAAAAAATAACAAATATTTAAAGTCTTCTTTCCCATGTTTTTTTAGGAATGGGATGGGATGCTCTCTACCACCGAGCGACATTTTCCTAGTTATTTCTGCACATGGGCAAGGGGCTCCGATGTGCACACACATGTGGAGACCAGAGGGAGACACCAACCAACGTCCTTCTCCATTGCTCTCCACCTTGTTTTCTGAGTTGGTTTCTCATTGAACCTGGAACTCACTATTTCAGCGGGAGTAGCTGGCCAGTTCTGGGGATCCACCCATCTCTGAGTCCTCAAACCTACTCCTGTGCTGGGATTAGGGGTGCATGTCACCATGTCTGGGTGCTGGGGATCCAAACTCAGGTCCCTATGTTGCCCCGTAAGCACTTTACCCATGGTGCTAGCTCCTTAGCCCTTGCCTTACTTTGTGTGTGTGGTGGTGTTTTGTTTTGTTTTGTTTTGTGTTGTGTTGAGATGATCTCACTATGTAGCCCAGGCTGACTCCAACCATCTTCCTGCCTGAACCTCCCAAGGACTGTGATCTCAGGTTCTCACCAGGCGGGCGGGGCCCGTTTTGTTATTCTTCACCACGTGTTACTTGTTGCTTTAGACGTGCCAACGGTTTCTAAATTGTTTTACTTTCGCTAGTTTAACTCTCCTAGGGAAACTTATGTCTAAATTATAGGAAACGTGCTCTATCCCCCGCCTGAGGTTAGATGAGAATTGCCCTTTCTTACCATGAAGAGATACCAGGGGAACCGTCTATGAACAGTTGCATTATTAGCTTGCGGCAGAACTACCCCGGTGCCTCTTCCAAAACATTTCACGTAGGCTTTGATTTCTTCCCTTTTAAAATGCTTGCAAATCCACACACAGTTGCAAGAAATAATACAGTGAGACCCTGTCTATTCTTCACAGTCTCCCCACTGGCAATCTCTAGCATACCAGTAAATGTCTAACATCTTCAACTAAGAACCAACCTTAATATGACCAGCCCTCAAGAGCTTATATTGACCTCGTCTACGGCTTTCCTGTGAGTTTTATGTTAATGTCCCACCTCCCTAGATTTGTGTGGTCACACACTTACTGGTCATTTGTCTATTTCTCTATAAAAATGACTACTTAATTTGTTTATACTTCATTGTTTACAACACTAGGTAGCACATGCAGGCCCCAGTGCATGCTGGGTAAGCATGCTACCACAGAACTGCGCCTACGGTCCCTTCACCTTTTCAATTGTCGTATTGATCCTCACATGTCCTGGATATTCATCTCCCATCATGGACCCAAATTCTCCAATTGGGTAAGTCATCATCTCTCTGTGGAGAGCATCCTTTGGGGCACACACGTTTTTAATTTGGCGAAGTCTAATTTGTTTACTTTCTTCTCTGTTCCCCGAGTTTTACTGAGTGAGGTTTTTTTGTTTTAATCTAAGACAAAAAAACCATTGCCAACTCCAGTGTCGTGAGGCCTTCTCTCTCTTTCCTTCTCATCGTTTTTATAATTTCAGGCCTTCCTGTTTAGGAGTTCAGGTTGTTGTGAATTCAAAGTATACGGTATAATGTGATTTTCCATTTTTTTTTATATTAAAGGTCCATAACTATGTTTTAAAAAGTAAGTATCTCTCACCACAAAATGGCACTTCAAAGAATCTGTGTATTTATGTGTGGAGTGTGTAGTACGTGTATGCGTGTATGGATACCCACATCTGTGCATGCATATGCAGGTGTCTGTATGTATGTATGCATATGTGAATACCCACACCTGTGGATGTATGTGCACGTAACAGGTCGGGTATCTGTGTGTATGCATGCATAGATACCCACACCTGTGCATGTCTGTGCAGGTGTCAGGTCATGTGTCTGTATATATGCATGTATGGATACCCACACCTGTGCATGGATGTGCAGGTGTCAGGTCAGGTGTCTGTGTGTATGCACACATGGATACCCACACCTGTGCATGGATATGCAGGTGTCAAGTCAGGTGTCTGTATATATGCATGTGTGGATGCACACACCTGTGCATGCATGTGCAGGTGTCAGGTCAGGTGTGCAGCTCTTTCACCCTGCCCTTATCTCTGTGAAACAGTCATTCACAGAACCTGGAGCTGACCACCCTCCCCACCCAGATCAGCTAGCCCCCAAGCTCCAGCAATCCTCCTGTCTCTGTTCATACCTAGTGCTGGGTTACAGGTGCACGTGACCACATCTGGCTCTCACAGGTGCTGGGACCAAACCCAGGCCTTCACACGTGTGCAGCAAGAACTCTTCTCCCCTGGGTCATCTGCCATCTCACTTTCTTTTGAGATAGAGTTACATAAAGCTTAAGCTGGCCATGAACTCACAAGATGCTGGAGGCCGGTTCTGAACTCCATTTCTTCCTCTTACACCTCTCAACACCTGGGATGCTGGTATGTGCCATCATGCCTCGCTTGTTTATAAGGTCTTTGCAAAGCAAGAAAGTCTGCTTTTAACAAAGTCTAACCTGCCCAGTTCTATTTTTAAAGGTCCCACATTTGATGTCAAATCTAAGGGACTTCTTGCCTATCATCCTTTGATCTCAGTTTTTTTCCTACGTTCTTTTTATTAGGAGGTTTGTGGTTTTATATTGAAATCAGTCATCTGGTTTTTGTCTTTAAAAGCTGCAGGTCTCTATTGTTTTATTGAATTTGGTTAGGTCCTAAGCAGTTATAAAATATTTTGGTAAGACTTGAGGAGCATGTAATGAGATAAGTCAGATGGAGTCACTGAAAAAGATTCGTACACGAAAGGACACAAATCAGACTTATGGTAGGACTCACCATACCATGTTCTTCTGGGAGCTAACAGGTATGAGCTGAAGACCAACAGGGAGTGTGTGTGTGTGTGTGTGTGTGTAGACAGAGAGAGTGTGTCCATGCATATTTATCTGTGTGCATGCATGTGTGAGTGTGCATGCATGTTTATATATGTACATGTTTGTGTGAGTGTGTGCATGAGTGCCTGCAAGGGTGAGTGTGTGTGCACATGTATGTGTACATGTGTGTGTGGTAACAGAGAAAGAGTGTGTGTCCATGCATATGTATCTGTGTGCATGCATGTGTGATTGTGCATGCATGTTCATACATGTGCATGCCTGTGTGTGTGCACATGTATGTGTGCGTGTGTGTGTGTGTGTGTTGTGTTGAGGGGGAAGTCCTCTTATTTATGCCACCCTTTTGCCCACTTTTCCTTTGCAAAAGACTCTGTTAGGCATCAAGACCATCTAGCGACCAGAAGACTTCAGTGGAAGGCTCAAGACCTCCTTCTGGCTTCATCGGCCTGCCAGTGTCCCATGTGAAAAATCATGACCCTTTGCTTCTTTCTGTCTCTCTGGTGCCCCTTGTTACACACTTCCTTTCTCGTCACAGAGAATCTACTGGTCTTCCATTAGTCCACACTCAGCTTAGAAGAATTTCCAGGAGACACACAACAAATACGCTCTCCCTTCTTGGTGCTAGAGGTTTGTCGGGTTCCAGGAAGATGAGCAAGACTGACTGTATGCTGTCTGGGATCACCGGCAAATTCAGAAAGGGAACTTGATGGAAAGAGCCTTGGAAATAACCGGCCTGGTAAATCAACCCCAAGACTTTGTCTCGGAGTTGTCTAAGAATGGAATCCTTGCTGACCTCAAACATCTCCTGCTTCAGCTCCCCAGGTTCTGAGATTATTAACGTGAGCCACCATGTCCAGTTGGGACTCTGACTTTACAACGTCCCCCTTTAGAGGGGTCTTAGGTAACAAGGTCATGTGGGCATAGCATACCCGTTTCAACAGTGTAACTTCTCTTGGTCACATGACTGTAGCCCCAGTCTAAGAACAGAAGGAAAGGCAGAGATGTTGTTCTCTATATTTCCTGAACACAAACCAGCCCACTGCTCCACTTACACTAGATAATGTCACCAGGGCTGGAGAGTGGCTTAGCTGGGAAAGGCACTGCTGCGTACACCTGGCAGCCTGAGTTCAGTCCCTAGAACCCAAGCAAAGGTAGAAGGAGTGAATCAATGCCACACAGTTGTCCCCTGACCTCCACATACGTGCCGTAGTATGGTTGCTCCTGACCACACATATGATGCACACATAAGCACATATACATGCTAATAGCAAATATTTTTTAAATACAGAACAAACATCACTCAGAGTTCTCATTAACTAGTGGGATACATTGGCTGGTTTTATGTCAACTTGACACAAGCTAGGGTCGTCAGAGGACAGAGCCTTTACTGAGAACGTGCCCCCCCCATAGGTTCAGCTGTAAGGCATTTTCCTGATGAATGATTGATGGGGGGGGGGGGAGGCCCAGCCTTTGCGGGCGGTAGTCTTGGGTGCTATAAGAAAGCAGGCTGAGCAGGCCAGTAAGCCTAACCTTTCCTTCCATGGCCTCTGCATCAGCTCCTGCCTCCCGGTTTCTGCCTGGCATGAGTTTCTGCCCTCACTCTTTTTGATGATGAACGGTTCTATGGAACTGTGGGCCAAATGGACCCTCTCTTCCCAGCTTACCTCTGGCCATGGTGTTTTAGCACAGCAATGGCTACCCTAAGACATAAGGATAAGTTCCATTCTTCTTTTGAGTTAAAGGAAGAACCCTCTTCTACACCTAAGGATTCAGGACTGGACAGATAGGGCTCAGCAGCTTAGAGCCCTGTTGTTCTTACATAGGTCCCAGATTCAATTCCCAGCACCAACATGGTGGCTAACAACCATTTGTAACTCTAGCTCCTGGGAATCTAATGCTCTCTTCTGGCCTCTTTATATATACACACGTGTGTGCGTGTGCGTGTGTGCGTGTGTGTGTGTGTGTGTGTGTATGCATGTAGGCAAAGCACTCATACATAGAAATTAAAAGAGAATTATCTTTAAAAAGAATTTTATCTTTGTCTAATAATTGTGATTTTTAAAAAAGATTTATTTTACATATGTGAGTACATTGTAGCTGTACAGATGGTTGTGAGCCTTCATATGGTTATTTGGGAATAGAATTTTTAGGACCTCTGCTTGCTCAGGTCAACCCTGTTCACTCCGGCCCAAAGATTTATTTATTATTTTTATTTATTATTTTACATAAGTACACTGTAGCTGACTTCAGACACATCAGAAGAGGGCATCAGATCTCATTACAGATGGTTGTGAGCCACCATGTGGTTGCTGGGATTTTAACTCAGGACCTTTGGAAGAGCAGTCAGTGTTCTTACCCGCTGAGCCATCTCGCCAGCCCCATGATTCTTTTTATTCTCAGCAGTATTTACTCTGCCGACACTAATCTTCCAATAATATTTCTCAGTGAAAATACCCAGGATAAACGTTCCCATGGCCCCAGAGAGCTGAGCGTATCTGGCATGTGATCTGATGAGTTTTTGACAAAAGGAGGGTTAGAGCCAGGATTGTGACACTGTCTTGAAAGGGTTCTGGCACTCAGCCTTGGTTTGGAACTCCCCTCCAAACGGCATTATTTATCCAAATGACTTGCTAAGCTCTTACCCAGATGGTCACAGCTCACAGAGACAATGCTGCCAGCTCTGTGCATTTACCATGTGTTCTCTTCCAATAAATGTCACTGCACAAGTGTGAGCGATCGGTGCACTTACCCAATCTGCGTGTGAGGCAGGCCGCACTGCGTGAGGTAGTGAGAACCTCCTTTACCTCTGTTACCTCTGCTCCTTTTGTGTCCCCAAAACTCTTGCTCACCCCATCCCCATCCCCGGAGGTGGGGAAGGAGGGAAGGTACCAAAAGCTAAAGGATTGTGGCATCTCCCACCGTTTATATTTTTGAGTTACACTCTCTTGAAAACTTGTTTTCTATTCCCACCGGAGCTTCTTATCTAAGACCCCAGCCACTTCAACTTGTTCAAAAAGGGAAAGTTTACAAGTCAGAGTGGCTCGTGGCAGTAATCTCACCACTTCGGAGGCTGAGGCTATCGAAGACTTCATAAAGGGACCCTATTAGAAAACCCAAACAACTATAGTAATATTCTTACTCATACTTTTGCTATCAAGGAACATGTAGTTCTTCCAGTATAGGTGAAGATATCAAAGCCTGGAAAAATGGCATCCTGCAGTCAGTACTTGGGCCTTGAAGACAAATCTTTTATCATACCATATGATGAAAATCACCTCCCATCTCCAGATGTGTTGGCTCCTCCCTCTAAGCCTTGTGTTCCGCCTCTTGCAGACAGGTTGGNAGTTTCTTCCTGAAACCCTGGATCTGGACAGCGTCCTCGAACCGCCCACTGTCACCGCCCACCGTCGCCTGGACCGCCCACCATCGGACACCTGCCCGCCACTGCCAAGACTGCCCACCATCGCGAGAACGCCGTAGCAACTTCTAAGGACTCAGGGGAATGCTGGGAACCCTTCTTTGTATTTAAGCCAGTCCTGACAATAAAGATAAGGGCTTTAATCAGACACTTTGCCAAGGCCCCATATTTTCCTTTGCAGCCCTGTTCTTTCTCAGGAGTTCTCGTCCTCCAGTTCGGATCCACAGTGGGTTCTGCAGGCAGGAGTGCGAACCCACCCCAAGGTGTTNTGCCCACGCAGACAAGGCGCCGGTCTGCGTGCAGGCAAGAACACCACACAGATGGAAAATGAAAGCCCACCAGATCCTCGTGGTTTGAAGCTCTTTAAACCACTTCTACTGGTGGCTGACGAGCTGTGGAGGTCGAGACAGCACTTCACAGTTTACAGCACCAGCACACATCTGCCTGTAGAGGAGAAGGTTTATCTGCCTGGGGACAGTGGGGGATAGGCAGGTTTGGCTAGTCTGCTTGGGACAAGGGCTTAGATTCCTAGTTATGTGACATTAGTTAAGCTTGGTCTGTGCCTCAGTTTCTTCATCAGTAAAGTGGGGGAGAATAATGGCTATAGCCTCTGCATGTCTTTATAAAGACTGGAAATATAGTGAAACCATTCCTTCCTGCCTGGCCAGCATCCCAGGAACTGCCAACCGCTGTCACACACCATGGATTAGTACTTCTGCCCACGAGGAAGCTTGCACACAGCTGTAGTCCCCAGAGATGACACTGCCTGGTGACTGTAGTCAGTCTGTGGACGTGTGTTCCCATGAGAATGGAATCAGCAAGCGGCTCTTTCCTCAGGATGTGTCCCTGCTGTTAAGTGACACATGACTCTGTACTCCGCCACAAGCACTACCTAGGTCTCTGCTTCCCTTCCTTACTTCGTAATTTATCAGGAGATGGGCTCCTTGCCATAGTAATTTTTCATGTACGCTTGGTTGGGGCCAGCGGTACGGAGAAGAAACAATGAATGAGCCACCTACTAATGGCCAGGACTGTCACAATGCCTATGAACCAGAGCCTCCTGGGAATGAATTTCTGCCACATGTGTTGTATGCAAACGTGGAGGGCTTATGTTATATTGTAACCCATTTGTAATTATAAGTGAGAATGACCATGGCTGTCTGTTTTGTTTCTCTGTGGTTTTTCTAGATCCAGAGATAGAAATCAGCAGGGGAGATGGAAAGAGGAGCCAACAACTAAGTCCCCAGCCCAGAGATGAAAGTTCCTTTTACTAAATCCTGAGTTCTGAATGTCACAAGAGTCAGGTGACCTGGTATCACCGTAAGAGTCTATGACGACTTCCCCTGATCAACAGATACAAGCAACATCATTAAATCTACAAGGTCAGTCCCCTACCACAAAACTTTTAAGAGTTCTGGCACACCAAACCACACCATGCAGTGCAGTTGTAGTGAAGAATTTCTGTAAAATGTTGCCATTCTCCAAATACGATGGTTTCTACACAGAACCAGCAGTGACTTTTTTTTTTCTTCTCCACCATCCTTTTGATTTCTAAAAGCAGCCACCCCCATTCACCCGACGGATGACCATAGGGTCCCCCTATACTCACAGCCCAGGGGACTCTTTCTCTTAGAACTAGACGGAACTTAGTGTTCAATGCCGTGCAAAGAGAACCCCAGAGGAAGTCCCTTCACTGGCCCCTGGATCCACTGTGGTGACTTCTCCTGCAGCCTCTCAATTCACCTGGTCAAGAATAACAGCAAGCACTACCCATGTATGGATGACGTGACTTCTCTTCCTAGTTGAGAACCATGTCACTTTACTCAGGATGGCAATGTGCTCAGCCCAAGGACACCATATATGTCATGACTGGATAAGCCAAACAGCCACCCCATCTTCCTTTGACAAGTTGCCATTCCAGACTCTCTTGGACCTGGCCACTGAGATGCAAAGAGAAATGCCCTGGGTGGTAAATGGGAAGGGTTTGTATCCTCAATGATGGGAAGAAAACTTTTTCTATCTATGTTCCTTCTTTCTCACTTGGGATGGTGCAGTAAAACTCCAGTACCTGGTGCTGTGGCATCTGCTATGTCGCCATGAGACAATAAACATGAGGATCCGAAGCCACCACGGTGACCGTGGGTGAATAGAAGGTGGAAAAAGGAGTCCTTGGTGACATCATTAAAGGTCCATCTCCACCCATCTCCAGGCAAAATGAAGGCCAATTAATCTTCATTACAGGCTGGCATAGTGCCAGACTGTCCGCTCACCTCCTACTATGACCTGGGAAGTGGCCACTCACCTGTACTATGATAAGTACCCTCTCTTGCAGGGGTGACTTTGTGAGGAAACTCACCCCAAAGGAATGTGAGGAAAGATTCATTTCACAACAATGGGACCAGGTTCCTTCCTTCTAGAGATGTGTTCCAAGGCGTTTAGACACCAACTGTCTGTCACCCAATAAAATTTCAACAGAGAGATGAAAAAGTTAGAAATAAAGTGCAGTAGCTGCATGACTGTATGCTGCATGGCCACACAGCAGCCTGGGTGCATGGCTGTGCAGCTGCATGACTGCATGGCCACACAGCAGCATGGCTGCATGGCTGTATGGCCACACAGCAGCATGGGTACATGGCTGCATGATTGCATGGATGCACAGCAGCACTGCTGCATGGCTGCATGGATGCACAGTTGCATGGCTGTGTGGTTGTATGGCTGCACAGCTGCATGACCACACAGCAGCATGGCTGCATGGTTGCACAGCTGGATAGTTGCATGGCTGCAGGGCCACACAGCAGTATGGCTGCATGGCTGCATGGCCACACCACTGCATGGCTGCATGGCCGCACAGAAGCACAACACTGTGAATGCAGTCACTGTCTTGAACCACACACGTACACACTGACAGTTGGGGCCGGACAGGCGGCTCAGGACTCAGGAGTGCTGGCTGCTGTTCTGGAGGACCTGAGTCCAGTTCCCAGCTCCCACACCAGGCGGCTCAGGACTCAGGAGTGCTGGCTGCTGTTCTGGAGGACCTGAGTCTAGTTCCCAGCACCCACACCAGGTGGCTCATTACTCCAGCTCTAGGAGAGCTGACACTCCTTTTGGCTTGTATGCACACCTGCATTCATGAGTGCACACACACACACACAGACACATGCACACTTTCACACACAAATAAAAGATAAGACATTTTAAAAATGCTGAAATGGCAAGCTTTGTTATGTGTGACGATGAATAATAAGGAAGGCGACAACCACAACCAACACCCTACATCCATCAGAATGGCTACTATAAAAATAAGTGTGAGTGTGTGTGGTGGTGCATTCCTTTAATCCTAGCACTTCAGAGGCAAAGGTAGGCAGATCTGTGAGTTCAAGGCCAGCCTGGTCTGCACAGTGAGTTCTAGGGCTGTGTAGAGAGTTCCAGTGTAAAAAATAGCAACACCACCACCAACCAAAAAACCAAAACAACAAAAACCCAAACAAACAAACAACACTAACAACAAACAAAAACAAAGCAACTGTTGGTGAGGATGTGGGGGAAAAAAAGAACTTTTTAATCTGTCTTATTATATCACTTAGGCTGATGTGTACTTGCTATGTAGGTTAGCCTGGCCTCAAACACACAGAGATCCATCTACCTCCACCTCTCCAGTGCTGGGATTAAAAGCATGTGCTACCATGCCTAGTCAACTGATGATGAGATGGGAGCCAGAAGTGGGAGACTCCCTGGAAGACCCCGAGCCAGGGAGCCTCAGCAAACGGCAGAGATCTTCTCTCAAACAAGATGGAAAGTGAAGATTGATATCTGAGATGCTCTTCTGACTGGCACAAGCACGCTGTGGTATATGTACTCGTGTGTTTCCCTACACGCCATATAAAGAAAATAAAATGATGTAGCGCATCATTAGAAAACATTATAGAGGTTTCTCAACAAGTTAAAAGTAAAAGTAGCTTCTGATGCATTAATTCCACTCTGGGTCTTTGCCCACGTGATGGTTTGAATGAGGAAGGCCCCCATGGACTCGCATATTTGATTCCCAGTTGCTTGGGAAGATTTTTAGGAGGTAGATCCTTGCTGGAGGAATTATGTCACTGGGCGTAGGCTCTCAAGTTTTACATAGCCTTGTTCTACTTCCTGTTCTTTCTCTTACTTCCTGTGTGTAGACAAAAAAAAAAAAAAAAAAATGTGATCAACAGCTTCTTGTTCCTTCCTCTGCCACAAACCTCTGCCTCTAGACCTGTACACCAAAAGTAAGCACCTCTCTCCTCCAAGTTGCTCTTGGTCATATATTTTATCAGAGCAGCAGAGAAGCACCTAATTCAATCCATAAGAATGGAAGCCAGGGGTGTGAACAGATGCATGTAAACCCGCACTTAGAGCAACAGCTTAAGACAGAAACAAGCCAAGTGCCCGTCAGTGGGTGAAAACGTTCGGATTTTACATACAATGGAATGTTACTTAGTTTCGGAAGGGGGGGCAGACATGGTGGCTCCCATCTGCAATCCCAGCCCTCAAGGGTTGTCACAAGTGCAAGGCCAGCCATAAAAAGGGAATTCTGACAAATGCCATTTGATGAACAGAAGACAGTGCTGTGTGGTCTCACTTATGGAGTACCAAAGTGGCTCAACCAACAGAGACAGCAGGACGGACAGAAAGCAGGTGCTAGCTCTGGGGTGGACTTGGGGATGGGTGCTTGTATTTTGTGAGTACAGTAAGTCTCCACCTAGAAGTTATGGTTTCTGGTAACACACTGCCCTTTCTGCCTGGGCAGATGTGATTCTTTCACAGTCTTATTACTGTGTGATTATAATGTGTGTGTGTGTGTGTGTGTGTGTGAGATGTGTGTGCATACATGCATGCATGTATGTTTGTGTGTGCATATAGTGTGTGTATATATGTATAAATAGTATGTGTGCATATGTGTGTATAATGTGCATGTGTACAATATGTATAGGTGGTGTGAATGTATAATGTGCATACATGATATGTGTGTATGTGTGATGTTTGTGATGCATGTGCATGCATGTGCATGTGTATATATATAATGTGTATGAGTATACATGTGTATATGTTACTATGTGCATAATGTGTGTACATATGTATGTATATGTATATGAGTGTGATATGTGTGCACGCACATGTGAGTGTATGACTTCTGTGTGTGTGAGTGTGTGTATGTTCTGAGGATCAAACTCAGGTTGGCGTGCTTGCATAGGAGTCTTACACACTATAAACTAAATGGCAGGTTGCCCACCCTCTGCACTCACACATGCATTCCAGTTTCAGTAGTGGAGCACTGTAGGAAATGGAGATTTTCTGGGAGCCAGGGAGGAACTGGTGGTGGCAGATTGCCAGCTATCTATGAAAGTCAATGTCCCCTTCTTCCACTGTGTGAGCAGAAGAGCTGGGCACACAGCTGTCCCACTGTATGGCACCCTAGTTCCTCTGGGCTGCGGCACAGCTAATGATTAATTTCTTACCAATGAGACATGAAGAGGGATTGCCCACTGCTCCCTCTGATCTAAAACAACAGAGACCCTGCACAGACACAAGGCTTCAGATGGCCTAGCTGTTATCAGAAACTCCTCTCCCACTGATTCGGAACACCCACCCTCTGTTTCATAAATGAAAAAGACAAACAAGCCTTCCACATTTTAAAGCCATCTTGTCTTTAGATTCTTGCTGCCACAGCGGAATCTTTTCCTCTGTAGCTAATTAGTATATGCAGATGCTGAAGTCCAAACGGCAAATCCATTATTCATAAGCTATCAGAAACATTCTATGATCCTTAGGTGACAGTGACATACATAACCTTGCCCTGGGAATTAGGTGATACCCATGAGACCAGAGTGACTAAGTGGTTCCGTCCCCCAGTCCATGGAAGAGCTGAGGCCAGAGGATGGCGTCTTGACTTAAAAATGGCTAACCTTCCCTACGTATGTAAAAGTTTTCCGTTTTTTCTCCCTTGAGAGAGGATTTCATGTAGTCCAGGATGGCTTTAAACTTGCTCCATCGTCAGGATGACCTTGAACTCCTCATCCTCCTGCCTCTACCTCTCGAGTCCTGAGATTACAGGCACGCACCACCAGACCTGGATTCTGTGGCGCTGGGGATTAAACAAAGGTTCCTGCTGGACAAGTCTTCCATCAACTGAGATATGCCCTCAGCCCCATCCTCACAGAGATTTTCACAGATGCACAAATCGAATCCCTACTTGTCAAATACTTCCTGAAGTACTCAAGCCTCCTCTGAGGCAGGGGAAACCCTGGGTTTTGTAACTGATGTGATCTGTAGATGGTGAGGCGTCTGGGGATGATGGCTCTGAAGTCTATTTGCTTGCCCTTTGATATGCAATTATTTCATGTATCTGCCTATCCCAAAGGCAATAAACAACAACAAAAAAGCCATACAATAGTCTGACCGGAGCCCACCACGTGTGCCCTGGTCCACAGCTGTGAGACAGCACAACAGCAGCCTCTCTGACACGCCATGCCAGCTCCGAGTCCCAGAACAAGATTGAGCCCATGAGATGCAGGCTCTCTCTTGCCTAGGCTCTGACATCAATACTTTAGTTCAGTGAAGGGAAAACAAGCAAACTTGAAACAAATCAAAGCAAAACAAGAAATGCCCCCAGCCGGGCTGGTGAGATGGCTCAGTGGGTAAGAGCTGCTCTTCCAAAGGTCCAGAGTTCAAATCCCAGCAACCACATGGTGGTTCATAACCATCTGTAACAAGATCTGACTCCCTCTTCTGGAGTGTCTGAAGACAGCTAC